>NC_090056.1:17021329-17231398 GCF_038355195.1 Osmerus mordax
CCCTCTCTCTCTCTCTCTCTCTCTCTCTCTATATCTGCTGGATCTCCTCTCTCTGTCTTCCTGAGGGAAGGGCAGACAAAGTCAGCGAAGAAGAAAAGGGAAAGTGCAACGCCGGAAAGCGAGGAAGGAGATGAGGAGAGTGCAGCGTTGGCAGGGAGGAGTGGACAGGGCGAACAGCCCCAGATAGGAGGTCACAAGTGGCTAAGAGAAGAAGGGATCATTGAGGGGGAGAGGGGAGAGGAAGGGTAGGCCAGGGCAGGGCTGGGCTGGGGAGAGGAGAAGAACGGAGGGAGAAGAGAAGAACAGTGTTTGTGATAATGAGCGCTCCACCAGGGCTTTTGGGGTGGGTTGGGGGTAATTAGCTCCATGGTATTCATAGAAAGGCACAGAGGGCCATTAACAAGAGCCAGGGGTATTTAGCTCGTCGTGAGGTTTAGTCTATTGAGTAATTCAGATTCATGTGAAAGCCGTTTGTGTTTGAGAGACAGGAGAACACATTACGTGTCCGTGTAAGAGTGTGTTCTGTTTATTGCACCGGTGATGATATTTATTGATCTACAAAGCATTTATATTGGGTGTTTTCCGTCTAGCTTTTATGCCACATCATTGGGGCCTGCCTAACACCAATCTCTTTCCCCTCTCTCTCTTTCTCTCTCTCTCTCTCTCTCTCTCTCTCTCTCTCTCTCTCTCTCTCTCTCTCTCTCTCTCTCTCTCTCTCTCTCTCTCTCTCTCTCTCTCTGTCTTTTGCGTATGTGTATGTGTTTCACATGTGCCTGTTGGGCAGTGTTCTGTTGAAAGGAAGGATGGCTTTAATATGAAGCACTTCACCATGATCCTAATTTATAGGAGACCAAATCAAATCCATATCGATGGCCATTTTGTTCATTCGATTATGAAGAAGAAGCTATTGTTCATTGTCATGATGTTCTTATTTCCTAGTTCCTGGTCTGTGAACCTTTCCTCCTCCCTCAGGCGTGATTGGTCTAAAGCTGTTACTACATACAGTCCCATATGTCTTGTCTAATCAAAACATCAGAGCCGTCTCTCACTTTGTATCAAATTAGGTTTTAGCTGTGTGTGTGTGTGTGTGTGTGTGTGTGGCTGCATGCATGTGTGTTTGTTAGTTGGCCAGATATGCATATACATGTTCAAGTGCCCAGTTACGAGGTATTAAGTTGTCACAGGGACAGGGTTTGATGGAGATTAATCAAGGAGTCATCCGAGACATGAGCTAATAGGAGACAGTGTGACTGAGATGAATGGAGAGCTAATATTAGCCTGCAGTGTCTGCAGCTGCTGCAGGAGGAAGGAAGGAGGGGGGGGTGGAGGAAGGATGAGGAGGAGGAGAGGAGGTCCGCAGCTGTTTGACGAGCAGGGATACGAGAGGACTGACAAATCCTCTTGAAGGATGAGTGGTATCAGGAGGTTCTTCTTTCCGTCACCCACTCTGCTCCATATCTTCTCATTCTTCACCCTCTCCTCACCGCTCGACAGCATCTCCTCTCGTCCTCCTTCTCCAAATCTCTCCGTTCCCTCACCCCGCCAATCCCTTTTCCCGCCCTTATCTGTTCTCTCACTGGTTCTCTCCCCCCCATCCTCCCTCCTATTCCCCTGTTCCACACCTCCCTCCCTCCATCCTCTCACCTCTCCTCACCTATCCACTCCGCCTCTCCGCCTGGCCCAGCTTTCAGCACGGCCGGGTGGGAAACGGCTATCGACCAGGCTGCCATCGATCAAATCGGTGTCTCAGTGTCTCGGCCCAGAGAAAGCAACATGGAGGCTTGCTGTTTTATAGAGGCTTTTCTAGCAGACAGGCTACTGGTCTAACCTAGGGCTCTCTGTTCTAGTACAGAGAGATGAGCCCTTCTATCACCGAGGACAACTGTTCTATTACAATGTCAAGGTTAGATGTTCTATCAGAGAGGTGAGTTGCTCTAGCAAATAGGTTAACTGTTCTATGACAAAGGTTGGATGGAGAGGTTAGATGTTGTAGCAGATAGCACAGCCATGTTCCGGCTCTAGACACAACGTGTCTACGGCGTTGTCATCTTTCCAGCTGAGGAGCAGCGTTTCATTACAAGCCAGTTAGGCGAGACCCGAAGACGCCTCGGAGACTCATCCAGCGAGCGGGCGATGAAAAACAGAGTGGCTGCCTGGAGGGTTGATTCTGCATCATAACTCTGTTAGTGTTGCACACACTCAGCAAGGACAGGCCGTTTACTGTCTGTGTGATCTCACCGGTGTGTGTGTGTGTGGTAATTCATCGTGTTTGTGTTAAGTGCTAGTCGGTAAGGCCTCCAGACCATTATATTTCTACCTGTTAAGGACTGGATTAGGCAGCCATGCAGAGGACATGTATTATCTTTTGGTTGGTAGGTTTACGTTGGTTTAAGTGCAGTTCTATGGGCGTACGTACAGCCCTATGTGACATTGCTTATAAAAAGCTAAAGGTTACACTAATTCAATGAGTTTATTATGAGTGTCTAGGCAACATAGTTACAGTAGTCCAGACCTCCTCCAGTCTGAGAGACAGTATCGCTATGTGCCATCTGGGCTGGGTAGAATGTCTGGAATCTATGATATGGCCGAACGAGAGACACCCACCACCAACACGCCTGGCCCATGTGATCCAGTCGATGATCGGCATTCTTCTGTAAGCAGATAAGCGAGGCATTTTAGCAGTGAGCTTCTATCACACTGCTACGCTCTTATCTGAGCACAACAGCTACCCCGGTGTTTCACGTTCATCAATAGTCATTTATGTCCTACCTGCATGGTCTATAAATAGCCAGTCCGGTGTCTGTGAAGCTTATCTACCACAGTCTCCAGTGTGTGTGTGTGTGTGTGTGGGTGAGCCGATATCAGTCAGCTTATTTGGAGTGTAGAGGGCACAGTTTAGTGGGTTTCGGGGTGACACACCATGCAGAGCGCAGGGTGGGCTCAGTGTGGAGGTGGTGTGCGGACCATCAAAGAGTTCTTCTCTTTGAAGCCTGGGACTGAGCCCAGACACAAACCGCTATCCGCGACACTGTCAGAAACGGAAGTGAGAGCCAGACAGATCTCTCTCCCTCTCGGGTCTCTCTCGGGTCTCCCTCGGCTGTGCTCTTCTGACCTTAATTTGACACGTCGGGAGGACGGCTACTGCAGACGCGCTCGTGTTTCCAGGGCGATGTGTTTGGAGCGCTTGCGTCTCATATCCAAAGGCCAGACAGGACGCAAGAGGAAAGGGGGGGGCCTGTCATTCACCCGCATTCACCCCCTCCTCCTCTCCCCCCTCTAACCTACCCCCGGGGTACAGTGTGACCCACGGAGGCACCCATCCGGAAGGCAAACTCGCCGAATCCTCATGCCCTGCCCCCTCCTCCCCCACTACCCCACCCTTCATTAGACCCAACCTTATAGAACGCCTCCCAGTATCATTACCCATTGACCTCCATACAGTACAGCACACACACACACACACTTAACCTTCCCAACTTCATGAGATAAATGAGAGCCCCCATGCAACCCACCCCCTACCTTCCTGTCCCTGACCCACATACAGTGCCCCTAACCTCCACTCTCCAGATGGACGCCCACCCTCACCCCACCCCCACCCTCCTCCCTGGCTCCTACAGGTCACCGTGTGCAGTGTCCCATCCTCCAGTCCTCCTTCCTCGGGTCATGGGCTCTGTGGGCCCGCCTGCCTGCTCCACAGACACTCTCCAGTCCTGTGTGACAGGCCTCAGTCGCCCGGGTTACAGGAGGAATACTCAGACATATACAGACAGGAGTGTGTAGGAGGCCAACAGCCAGACAGATAGTCTGATAGTGAGTGTGTATGCGTCAGTGTCTGTTGTGTGCGAATGCGTCTTTGTGTGTTCTCGAGTGTTGCATGTGCTCGGGTTGTTGTGTGTGTGTGTGTGTGTGTACAGTCAGGGTGTGAAAGTCTGTGTTAAAACCAGGCTGATACAGTACAGTATGTGGATCACTGCTATAAATATAGCCTCTCTCGCAATGAATATTTCATTGGACAAGCAGGAGATAAGAGAGCAGACGGCTGCTGATGTAACTTATCTGGTAGAGGGTTCATACCCTAAAGAGCGTGCACACACAGGGAAAATTAATCGACGGGGGAAATACGTGCGTGTGTGGATTAGGAGGGGTGCACTGTCAGGTTCATTTCTATCTACTTTGGGGTCAGATGGCTGAGCGGTTAGCGAGTTGGGCTATTAATCAGAAGGTTGTTGGTTCGATTCCCGGCCGTGCAAAATTATGTTGTGTCCTTGGGCAAGGCACTTCACCCTACTTGCCTCGGGGGGAATGTCCCTGTACTTACTGTAAGTCGCTCTGGATAAGAGCGTCTGCTAAATGTAAATGTACTTATTCAAGTATTTCTTTAACGTCTAGGATTCATTCGACGGGTTTGTAAAATGCTTGATGAGTAACTAGTGCTGACCTGTATGGTTCTAACGGTCACTTCCTGTTTCCTGCAGCTGGGATGAGAGCAGCTCCATCAGCAGCGGCCTGAGTGACGGCTCTGACAACCTCAGCTCAGAGGAGTTCAACGCCAGCCCCACCCTCACCTCCCTCCCCACCACACCCATAGGCTCCCGACGGAACTCCGCCATTGTGGTGAGGAACACACACACAGATACCTACATATGTACATACACACACACACACACACACACAAATGGACACTGACAGATTGTCCCACTCTATGCTGGCTTAGAGGACTATTGATCCCAGTTTATCCAGTTCAGTATTGATGATAGGCTGAGAGATGTCACACACTCCATAAGCACCACACACACACACACACACACACACACACACACACACACACATGCTGTGGTATTGTTATCTATAGGATAATAAGGATTGCTGTACAAACGCTCTTTTACACCTCCTGCAAAACAATCAATATATCGTGCACTGCACTTGTTCCAGCCGCTACACACCACAAGGGAGGAGAAGATGGTGCACACACAGTCTCTCTCACACACACACACACACACACACACAGTTACCCCACATTGAGTTAATATTCATGCTGACTGATCATTTCTCTCCTATAGGTCTAGCTGCAGCAGCAAAGGTGTCAGACAAGTGTGTGTGTGCTTGCTTGTGTGTGTGTGTGCGTGTGTGTGTGGGCGGCGTTCCTCAGTCTGTCTGATATAGGTCACACCTCCGCAGTGCTGCTCCTATAGCTGTAGTAGTGGGAGGGAGAGAGGGAGAGCGAGAGAGAGAGAGAGACGCAGCGTAACCATAGCAACCTCAATACTGGGATGCTGAGGGTGCGGAACGGGGCTTTGTCTCCTCCGGTACACTGAAGGACATGTCTAGAACACGGCCATCTGCACACACTCACACACTCACACACACTCTCACACACGCTCACACACTCTCTCACACACACTCACACACACGCTCACACACTCTCTCATACACACTCACACACACGCTCACACACTCTCTCATACACACTCTCACACACACTCACACACACGCTCACACAAAGCCATCTGCAGTTCCGCATGCGGGCCAGCAAAGACCCGTGGCCCCTCCCATCACGCCTTGTTACAGTAACCATAGAAACCATTACCACCCCCTAAAGCATAATTCATTGCCACAGCTACCAACATGCAGCCTCCATCCCATAGTGCCAAATACACATGGCTTACTGCGGCAATATCGCTCGCTCTCTCTCTCTCGCTCCTTCTCTCTCTCTCTCTCTCTTTCTGTCTTTCGGCATTTCTCATTTCCTCTGAGGCCCGTGTGACCTTCCCAGCATCCCTGTTCCTTCCTCCTCTCTGGGCCCTCGCCACGCAGAGAGGAAAGATGGAGGGAGGACGGCACGTTAGAGAGGGCGCACAACGAGGGCACAGGGAAAAGATGAAAGCGAGCGAATATTTAGAGACAAAGTGTTCCCAAACTCTGTCTCAGTGTTCATGTCTCAGTGCGCACACACACACACACATTCCACAGACAAACGTTCACATTCCACAGACAATGTGAAGCTTTTCAGGGGGTCTGTTGGTTTTAATAAAGGAGGAATTTGCCATATTAGTCTTTAGGGCATTGTTGTATAATATACCAACCTGACGTGAACACACACACACTTTCTCTCTCGCACACGGCTCCATGCAGGCTGCAGGCCTTGTGCAAAGTACCAAAAGCTTCCTGAGAAATAATCTTCTTCCTATGATGAACCTGAGCGCAGACACAGACACACACACGTCAGGCCGTAACTTAAACATGACCTCCATTTCTTATTTCCTTTAGGTCATTGTTTGACATTTTTCCTTATTGGATTACCTCCAGACTGGGCTGTTTGTTGTCTCTGCTTCGTAGGCCTGTGTGCTAGGCAGGCGAGCCTGCGTGTGCTAGCCAGGCTCTCCTCTCTCGCTAAAGGCAACCTCAGGGTTAGCTCGTCTTTGAAGTGTCAAAGTAGAGGATTACATAGATAGAGTGGAGATGATGCAGCTGTGTGTATACTTGTGTGTGTGTGTGTGTCTGTGTGCGTGTGTGTGTGTGTGTGTCTTGTGGCTTGGGTCTGAGAGTTATTCCAAAGCTGTAGACAGGGTTATGTGTTATGCCAGCAACTTGAGAAAGGGAGCTTGTTGAACGCCTTTCTGAACTCATCTCTTGTGACTACTATAACTTACACCGTCAGATCCGGCAATGATGTTTAAATACTCTGTCTCTCTCCTCATCTCTCTCCATCTCTCTCTGTTCATCTCTCTCATCTTTTTCTCTCCCCATCGCTCACTCCATCTTTCTCTCATCTTTATCTCTCTCTCTCGCCATCTCTCTCTCCAGATGCGTACGGACGCTGAGAAGCGTTCTCTGGTGGAGAGCGGCCTCTCCTGGGACGGCGACGACACCAAGCCCAGCCGCAAGAGCCTGGGGGGCGGCGGCCTGTACGACACGGGCAGCCTGAAGACCGAGTCGGCCAGCCGCTGGAAGAAGCCCCGGCCGCAGGGGGAGGGCTTAGAGACGGGCGGGAGGGAGCTGAAGAAGCCGCAGACCCTGAGCCAATCGGCCACGCTGAAGAAAGGGGGGCGTAACCCGCCCGTGGGAGTCACCTCCCCCATCACGCACACGTCACAGGGCGCGCTCAAAGTGGCAGGTGAGCGAAACGTCCCCGACGGTTATCGACAGGTGTCAAGTCTTCTCCTCTCCTCACTTTCTGTCCTTCTTCATCTTTCACTCTCGAAAGCATTTATGGACACAAACACACACACACACACACACACACACTACCACAGCTGCAGCTTACTCTCCGGGGGGTTATGGTGGTAGTGCCATGTATCAAACGCCCTTTTCCACCCACTCCCATCCTGACCCCCCCCCCCTCTCTCTCTCTTTCTCTCACACACACACACACCCACACAGGCTGTTTTTCTGGCCCAGTGATCCAGCCTCTCCCATCCACGCTTTCTTTTCAGGCTGGCACAATTTATATGGCTAACATAAAGGCCTTGTGCTCAGGGAAACAAGTACAGTGTGTGTATGTGATGTTTGTTTGTGCCAGCCAACAATGTGCTACCATCAACGCTTAACATTTAGGACCAAAGCACACCACACACACACACACACTGAGCACAATGGCTCAGTTTGTGCAGCTGGCTTTTTAAAACACACCATCTGTGTGAGTTTTACGTAAGCAGACACACACTTTCAAACACACACACACACACACACAACATCAAAACAGGATATATGTGCCAACCAGTGTATGCCAGTTAGACTGAGGGGGCACTGCCAGTGTTAAAATACTGGCCGTGGCAAACACAGCCATTGAAAAGGCTGTGATATATGTACCTGGCGGCTATTCGTATTCATTTGAATAGTATCAATCTATCAATGTGTCCTACTTAATCTGCCTCTCTCTTGTCCAATGTAATTAGCTGGATGACGAACAGGAATGGGAGCAGATGGACTAGTTCCTGTTGTCTGACCAGTGGAGATTAGAACCTTAGAAAGACAACAGCATGAGACATTCTTTAGTCTCACGGGGTGTGTGTGTGTGTGTGGCTGCATGGCAGTATTTAAGAGAGAGAGAGAGAGAGGTGTGAGATCCTGGGTGGTGTGTACTGGTATAGTGAAGGTGTTCATCATTCCAATCTTTGACTTTGGTCCCTTGAAAGACCATGTCTTTCAAACCAGCACTCACAGACACACTCACAGGTTCACGCTACGATGCTTGGTGTCGGAGGGTGTCAGCAGAATTCTGCTTAGGAATGAGATGGAATGCACCTCAACCATACCCCCCCCCCCCACACACACACACACACACAGACACACACACAGACACACACTAGGTATGACACAAGCACACTCCTCATTGAAAAACCAGAATGACAGCAGAATGAGGCCACTTGGGAAGAATGTAGAAAGCCACACCACAGTCAGTCTGTCTGTCTGTCTGTCTGTCTGTGGATGCGTGTGCTGTGGTGTGTAATAATGAAAGTGACGAATACAGATCTGGGAAGCACATCTTCATTTCATCTTCCCTCCTCTTTCCATGAAGCTGGTGGGGGTCTGAGACGGTGGACCTGTCTGTCTGTCTGCCTTTCTGCCTGTCTCTGAATGTGTGCCTGCCTGTCTGTCTGTCTCTGAATGTGTGCTTGCCTGTCTGTCTGTCTGAATGTGTGCCTGTCTGAATGTGTGCCTGCCTGTCTGTCTGTCTGAATGTGTGCCTGTCTGCCTGTCTGTCTCTGAATGTGTGCCTGCCTGTCTGTCTCTGTGCCTCCACCTCTCTGTCTACCTGTCGTTCTAGCTGTCTCCCTGCCTGCCTGCCTGCCTGCCTGCCTGCCTGCCTGCCTGCCTGCCTGCCTGCCTGTCTGTCTAACTGTGTTTATTGCAATCATTCTCCAACTGAAGTGACTACCACTTGTCTCAGCTGTCCCCAGTTGTGGTGTGTGTGATGCCACAGTCTCATTGGGTGGTCTAGGCATGCGGGCCTGGCTTCTCTGTAGAGAGTGTAGATATGAGGGATGGAGGTAGTTAGTCCACAGTAGGCCTAAATCATATCTGTCTGATGACATCAGCAGTATGTGCTTTGTCTCTTCAGCACTGGGTGCTGCAAATCAGGCCTCATTTATGTCACTGTTAATCAGAAATAACGTTTTTCTCTTACTCCGAGAGGAAAAAGAAGTGAGAGAGAGAGAGAGAGAGAGAGAGAGAGAGAGAGAGAGAGAGAGAGAGCAGGCGGGAGCAAGAGAAAGTGTTTGTTAGTGTTTTATTTCTCCCTCGCCTAATCTTGTCTGTTAGTATAATGACTCTGGATTTGCGGTTGACAGATGGATGGAGTTAGTGAAGGGTAAGCCCAGTTCATTCACATTTACCAACAACTTCTGATACAGTGACACATTCCTTTGCAGGGCCCAGTAGCTGCTAATTTCTGGGATTCGGGGTGGTATATGTGAGTGTGTGTACGTGTGGTGTGGTTATTTCTGAAGGTGAGTGTGTGACTTTGTTAATGTGTGTGTGTGTGTGTGTATTGCGGCTTTTTAAATAGTTGTAAGTGACTCCAGATGTCCCTGGGCAGCATGCTGGTGGGTCTCCTCCAACTGCCGTCCTTTGACTGTGTTAATGCCATGAATATAAACCTCCCCTAACTACTCCCATTAGAGACAGATCTGTAACTGTGTGTATGTGTGTGTATGTGTGGGTCTCTGTATGTGTGTGTGTGTGTGGCTTGGTGCTCCATTGCCTGTGTGGAGCTGTGATTCCTACTCACTCCAACATAATTTTAAAATATTATTTTCAGCCCAAATTTCCACTCGAGTCATTGAATGCCTCTTGTAGTCAGTGGTTAAAGCAAGTCCATTAGCCCCGGAAAGGATTCTGTATCTGTGAGCTCCACTCAGACTGACCTGAGGGGAGACTCTATCTACGGCCCTATAGAACCATGTAGGGAGTCATGGAGCCATGTTCCACCTCAGTCATTAGGAATCACACACAAAGACACACCGTACCAGTTTGAGCGCTAGTTTTCCATTGCAGGGTTAACCGCACAGTGCACACACACAAACACACTCACACACAGTCCGGTACAGACGCATTTTGCGGGAAAGTTGTCTATTTTATTTCAGAGGGGTGGAAAAGAGGAGTAAGTGAATGATACCGGTGAATCAGGGTGGGTCTAACTGAAGTCCATGACCTTTCTGTGGGGGTATTTTTAGTAAGAGCACTGTTACAGCCTGTGTAGGTGTCCAGTTAGGACTGGATGGACAAAGCGAAATAAATTGTAGTCATTCCAGTAATACAATGTATGTTGTGTCTAGTCATCAAGAACTGACATCCTCTCTTACTCTCTCTTTTTCCCTCCCTCCCTCCCTCCCTCCCAATCAACTTCACTTTTTTCCTCCCCTCCATCTTTCTCTGTCTCTCCTCCTCTCTCCATCTCCTCTCCCCCCCCCCCCCCCCCCCCCCCCCCTGCTCGTTCTTCTCCCCCTCCAGCCCTAGCTAAGTCTGACGGCAAGGTGGTGGATAAGTCTCGCCTGGCCATCCGGTCCTCCGGTCTGCAGCGCTCATGCTCGGACGCCGGTAAAGAACCGCGAGTAGGCGGGGCTGGCGAGCAGCGGAAGCCCCCCTCCGGCCTGGTCCGCCCCGCCACCGCCGGAGGAAACTTCGGCTACAAGAAGCCCGCGCCATCACTCGGTAACGGCACCACCGTCACGGCAACCGTCACGACCACCAACGGCTCATCCATCTGCGGCGGCTCGGCCACCGTCGGCAAGATCCCCAAATCCTCCGGCATCCCCGTGAAACCGTCCGGCGGCGGCGGCAGCGGAGGAGCCGGCAGCAGGAAAACCAGTCTGGACGTGTCGGGCAGCGAGCACAGCGGCTTCCTGTCCCCCAGCGCCAGGAACTCTGTCCAGTACCGCTCTCTGCCCAGGCCGGCCAAGACCAGCACGCTCAGCCTCACCAAGCCCACGGCCGGACGGCCTGTCAGCAGCAGCATGGACGCTGGCTGCGGCCAGCTGAGCGTCAAGCCCTTCAGCACCATGCACAGCCCGGCCAGCCAGGGCTCCCGCCTGAAGGAGCCCGGCTCCGGGCTTGGCGGGAGCGGCCTGGGCAAGGCTGGAGGCCGGGGCATTCCCAGCCCCGGGCCTGTCAACCAGACCGACAGGGAGAAGGAGAAGGAGCGAGCCAAGGCCAAGGCGGTGGGCTCGGACTCGGAGTGCGGAGGAGGAGAGAGGGCGTCGGCGTTGAAGACCCCCGGAGAGAAGCTCCAGGGGCTCAGGCCGCCCAGCTCGGGGAAGGGGGCGGAGCCACTCTCAGCCAACACACACAGGTATGAGGAGACGAGGACTCCGCAGCATGCACAAGCTGGCATAATGTTCACACAGATGCTTGAACCCACTCACACTCACACACTCCTGTTGTGGTTCCTGTCTGGTGTCTCCCCTCTCTCTGACTCCTCTCCCTTGTCTCTGCCAGGCTGTCAGGGGTTAGGACCCTGGGGAAGCCTCCATCTCTGGTTCACCTGGACAAGCTCAGCTCCAGCAGTCTGGAGGTGGGGATGGGCATCCAGGACCCCCTCCCCCCCAAGATTCCCCCCTACTCCAAGCTCCAGGATCTGGTCAGCTCTGGGGGAAGCACCACTACCCCTTGCCTGACCCCCAGTCCAGCCCCCCTCCTTAACGTCAACTCCTCAGCCTGCTTCTCTGGCCCTGGGCTGGGCCCCAGGCAGGGCTCAGCCCTGGGGGTCGGCGGGGTCGCTGGGAGCGGCTCCCCCCTGCTTTACCCCCGTCTCTCCGGGCTCCATCGGAGCATGGAGTCCCTGCCCCTCCAGATGAGCCTGGCCCCAGAGCCCCAGGACAGGGAGAGGCTGGCCGGAGGCTACCCAGGCACAGAGCAGCGAGACAGGGATAGACAGGAGGAGAGGGTCCCTGGGACCTGGAAGTCTGGGAGTAGGATGTCACTCACTCTTAGTGAAAGGTGAGGAACCCTCATAACGGGATGCACTAATCCACGCAAACATACACAAATACACACCAACATACACAACATACACACCAAAACCTGTGTAGATTCTACCTCGGATTAAAAACCAGTGTATGTGCTTCCACCTACTGGCCACAAGGAGGAACTGAGCTTCACTTTGGTTTTATTCAGTGGGAGACAGAGACTTCATATCAAATTCACTCTACAATCACAAATGTATTCAATCTAATGGCCTTTAATGGCCCAAATTTAGGTTGTAAACGCTGTACAGACGACACACAAAACTCCAGTGCTACATTTTCCATCTGTTTATACTGAGGCAGCAGTAGGAAGCCATTAGCCTTCTCAACAAACCTCAAGCCAGCAAAATCAGTGTGGCTATTTCAGACTCAGTGTAGTTAAACTACACTGTCGGCTGTTAATAGGGAGTCGCACGCGCACACACACGTACACACACACACACTCACGCACACAAAGAGCTAGGGCATTATTACTCAGGCCTATTATCAGTGCTTTACAGCTGTAGATGACTGAAGTCGTAATTATATACTGTCTTCAGCTATGCTTTTTTGTGTTTAGACACCCTGGCCCTAACACACACCCACACACTTGCAGTCAAAATGATGTCATTTCTTTATCTTTCTGTCCCTCTCCAGTTCCCACAAGGACAGAAACACTCTGCCGAAGAAGGGGCTCAGGTAACTACACACACACACACACACACTCACACACTATCTCACACACATAAGCATGTAGAAACAGGCATACGCAAACACAGATATTGCTTTTCCATACCAACCTGTCAGTCACCATCAGGGCCATGTGACCTTTTCCCCTGTCCCCTCCTTAGACATGTGTCATGTGACTGACTGTGTTAATCCTGGCCAGAGGGCTCTGTATTCACACACACCAGCAGTCAGCCAGAGGCATACATCTTGTTCTGCCCTGACACGCATCCATGTTTGATCCCTATTCAACCTTCCTCCCAATACATGAACTATCATATATGTATGAAATTATGTGTGACTTAGTGAGTGATGATACCTGATTTGGTACAGTCGGACTGGTCCATGTGTGGTTTGGATGTTATGGAGGGGTGGAAGGGGAGTGTTTTGGGGGTCCGTTGTGACTGAGCAACACTCTGAGTAACACCCAACCCCCCTTCCCTCCAGTTACAGCAGTCCGTCACAGAGTGAGGAGGAGGGGAAGGAGAGGAGACACTCCCACACCATCCTGAGCCTGACGGACTCCCTCACCCCCCCTCTGCTGCCCTCCCCCACCTCCCTGCCACGCTCCGCCAAGACCAGCGTCGGTTAGTACGACACACACACACACACACAAACACGCAAACATACATAGAATTGGATATACACAGATGATGGGTGCTGTGTTGTTTTTGTTTATGGATTAAAGTAATCATCCCCACCCCCCCCCCACCCCCCAGTGGCCCCCAGCCCCATCATCTGCCCCCCCAGGATGACCCGCTCCAACAGCATCCCCACCCACGATGCCTCCCTGGAGCTGTATACGTCCCCGCTGGGCAGCACGCTGTCCTTGGCTGAACGCCCCCGCAGCATGGGAATGGTCCGGTCCGGCTCCTTCAGAGACAGGGATCCCAACGATGAGAGTGAGTCCACTGGGATGAAATGGGGGGGGGGGGGGGGGGGGGGATCTTTCATTAAGATTTTTAATAGACTTAAATTGAATATTCCTATTTTCACATGGATTCATTCTGTTCTCCCTTCTTCTCTGTCTCTCTCTCTCCTCTCTCTCGTTCTCTTTCTCTGCAGTCCATGGCTCTGTACTCTCTCTGGCCTCCAACGCCTCATCAAACTACTCCTCGGTAAGTGTGTTTGGCATGTCAACTCAGGTGTGTGTGTCTGTGTGTGTCTGAGCATAGGCCCTTGTGTCTAGACCTGTGTCTGAGTGTGTGCACTCTTGCCCTGTGTAATTAGCCTCATGTGCACATGTGTAACCTGGAGTCTGCTGCAGTTCTGCTTCCGGATTGTTCCTCCCTCTCTCTCTGTGTTGTGGGGTGTATGTGTGGTAGACCAGCTGCTGGTTGTAAACACTAATAGAGGTTGTTGCGTTTGCCAATGTCTCCTCTTTCCTACTCCGCTTGTCTTTCTTCACCCCTCTCTTTATGTGCTCTCCCGCATGCATCCCAAGGCTGAGGAGAGGATACAGGGCGAGGTAAGTCTGGTCCTATCTTCCTCCCTCTCTCCCTCCCTCTGTCTTTTCCTTCTCATCTTTCATCCGCAGCCATCTCTTCTTTCCGTCCCCCAGAAAAACGAAATTGTGATTCCGATTCAGTCTCATGAACTGAGCTGTTTCATACCCCACTGGGATGCAAAGATAGGTGCTGTCATGGTATATGTGTTTGACGTATTCACCTTTCACAAGTCCTTCTGTGGTTCCTCACAGCAAATCCGTAAGCTGAGGAGGGAGCTGGAGTCTTCCCAGGAGAAAGTGGCGAACCTCACCACCCAGCTCTCCGCTAACGTACGTAGCTTCTCATGCTAATCTAACTGTCGCCTTTATCGCTAGCGTAGTGCCTCTGCATAGAAGAGGGAGAGGAAGGGGGCGAATGAAAAGGGTGTGTCCCCCTGCATGTGTGTGTTCTCTGAGTGTGTGTGTGTGTGTGTGAGAGATTTCTAATCCCAGAGGCTGTGTCATTGATAGATCATCTCACAGCACTCTCAGCAGTTCCTTTACACACAGCAGAGCTGAATAATGTTCACCTCGGTCTGAACCTGCCTCCGTCACGTCTCTTCAGCAAACACACGCACGCTCACACGCAAACACACGCACGCTCACACGCAAACACATGCACGCTCACACGCAAACACACGCACGCTCACACGCAAACACACGCACGCTCACACGCAAACGCACGCAAACACACGCACGCTCACACGCAAACACACGCACGCTCACACGCAAACACACGCACGCTCACACGCAAACACACGCGCGCTCCCTTTGTGTTCAGTCTATCGGATGCCACCTCTTCGTTCCGTCCCTGCAAGGTTATCAGCCCAATTTAAAGCTTCACTGTAGCGTTCCTACAGAAGTACTAGCGAGGTCTTTGTCTCAGAGACAGGCTCATCCATATTGTGACGATGTGTCTTTGACTCTCTTTGACCTTTATCTGAAAGCAGCAACCAGGGTTTTTCATACCAAACACAATACAGTGTTTAATCATACCGCTGCTCTAATAATCTCCTTCTGTTGGTTGGTCTAGGACACTGCAAGGCATATCTCCAAGCCGCTGCAGGGTTAAAAAGTGTGTGTGTGTGATAAGAATGAAAGCTTTCTCATCAAAGGGAGAAATTTGTGCTGGCTTTGTGTTATTACATGGACGAATAGGACGCACACATTCCTATCTTTGGCCCAGAAGGAGGTTGTTTTCCAATGTCATTCGATTCTCCAGTCATTCTAGGATATTCAAGCCATGGGCTGACATCATCTTAACTGATCAAATGAACTTGAATGATTCAATATTGTATTATTCCAGTCTCCAATGCAGTTGGTTTATTAGACTGATTGAGAATGGGCTGACTAGAAATATCCCGAACAGAGTTAGATCAGAGATGGAAACCTCTCCTGCAGACACAGGTTACAATGATATAGCTTCAGTGTGTGTGTGTGTGTGTGTGTGTGTGTGTGTGTGTGTGTGTGCGAGTGTTCTTAAATCTGACATTTAATTTTGTTTCTCCGACTTCTGAGCAGGCAAATCTGGTGGCAGCCTTTGAGCAGAGTCTGGCCCTGATGACCACACGCCTGCAGAGTCTGTCTGTCAGCCAGGAGCAGAAGGTACTCAGAGTTACCCAACACAGCCCCAACACTAACCAACATTACCCAACACAGCCCCAACACTACCCAACACTAACCAACACAGCCAACACTACCCAACACTACCCAACACTACCCAACACAGCCCCAACACTAACCAACATTACCCAACACAGCCCCAACACTACCCAACACTAACCAACACAGCCAACACTACCCAACACTACCCAACACTACCCAACACAGCCCCAACACTGCACCAACATTTAGTCATTTAGCAGACGCGCTTATCCAGAGCGACTTACAGTAAGTACAGGGACATTCCCCCGAGGCAAGTAGGGTGAAGTGCCTTGCCCAAGGACACAACGTCATTTGACACGGCCGGGAATCGAACCATCGACCTTCTGATTACTAGCCCGATTCTCTAACCGCTCAGCCACCTGACTAACCCAACACAATCCAACACTGCACCAACACTACCCAACACTTCCCAACACTTCCCAGCACATCCCAAACACTAAACAACACTACCAGACCCCAAAACTACCCAGCACTACAGCTGCAAATAGTACCACACACCACAGCCCCTAACACCACCCAATACTACCAGCACTCCAACACTACCAGGTCCCCAACACTACCCAAGACAACCAAATCCCAACACTACCTACTTTTATCCTTACCCAACACTATGAGTAACCATCTAGCCAATCAGCACTCAGCACGTACATTCCATCTCTCAGACCCTCTATTAAAAACAAGCTAAAGAGGACCCCAAGTGTGTGCTTTAGCACACCGGGCTTTGATCATACAGCCGAGGAGAGGAGATGAATATGGGTCGGAGGCCCGGCCACGGGGGAGGGGGGAGGGAGAGGGGAGAGTTCCGTGGGGATCTCTTATAGAAACCCTCCCCAAGGGCATGTGTTTTCTTTCTTTCTTTCTCCTTTTAGTGCACACACTCACATTCCAGTATTCTCTCTGTGTGTGTGAGCTGATCAGCCCTGATGGGTGTGTGTACGGGAGAGAGGCCACCTTTCTCTGTCTCTCTCTGTCTGTCTCTCTCTCCCTCTCTCTCTCCCCTTCCCTCCCTCCCTCCATCCCTGGTTCATGCCCTGCTGCTCCCAGTGAAAGGCCTGTCTAGACCTCTCCAGAGATGGAGTCTTTGTGGGTGTGCCAGCTCACTGACCTGTACAGCACAGCCTTATCGCAGCCGTCCTCTCTGACCTTGAGGGGAGAGGAGAGCCGGTATTGACTCGTACACAATGAGAACCAGAGAGAGGCCCTGTTTAGCCTCCCTTTGTCCATGTAACGGTCGGTGGGGGGGTGGGGGGGGGGGGGGTGGGGGGGGGGGGGGGGTTCCTCCAGGTGTGGAGGGTCACAAGCACACACTGACTAAACCCCCAGACTGGCTCATGGGTTATGGTATGTGGTATGCTGAGGACTGCTGATGTAAAAGGCAGTGTGTTTAGGGATTGTGTTTGTGCTCCGTTCCGTCTCGAGCAGGACACTGAGCTCGTGGACCTGAGGGACACCATCGAAGCCCTGCAGTCCAAGAACCACGAGGCCCAGGCTGTCATCCAGGGAGCGCTCAACATCTCCGACAGCGCCCCCAAAGGTGAGGATGACTATTGCAGCTCCTTGATAACAAAGAAAATAAGAAAATAATCTTTTAATTTGATGAATTGTTTTGAAGTTACACACACACATGCACACAAACACAGAAACCATGTAATTGATCCAATAGCTGAGCATCAGTGTGTGTGTGTGTGTGTGTGTGTGTGTGTGTTTCAGACCTGCGTATGCGTCGTCAGAACTCCTGTGAGAGCATCTCCAGCCTCAACAGTCTGACCAGCCTGTCCAGCATGGGCAGCCTGAAGGACCAGGACGCCAAGAAGAAGAAGAAGAAGAGCTGGGTAGGGGCACACACACCCTCTCACACAAACAGAGAACACACACTCACACACACCCACACACTCATACGACACACACACACACACACAGAGAACACACACTCACACACACCCACACACTCATACCACACACACACACACACACACACAGAGAGAACACACACTCACACACACAGAGAACACACACTCACACACACAGAGAACACACACTCATACCACACACACTCACACACACACAGAGACATCGTCCTCCCTGCCTGCTTGTGTATGTTAGCGTCAAATTCAATCCCAGAGAGTGACCTGAGTCTCTCCCTCCTGTCTGTTGTGTTATGTGGATATCTCAGGTGTGTGAGGTAAGTAGACTCAACATGACTCAGCGCTCCAACATGCTTCACCGCTCCAGCAGCATGGTCCACACCCTGGAAAACCAGTTCAAACCGGCTGAATCTCCCAGGGGTCGTCTTCTGCTGTTCCTCTTAGCTAACAGGTGTTTGGAGCTCGGTGCTTTCACCTGGTTAGGAGCAGCAGAGGCGGGCCCTGACAGAGAAGCTTATGAATGTCCGACAGTTGGTCCATCCATGCTGACTTTAACTTGCCCTTCGATAGACTCTCGTGTCGTTCGACTGTCCTGTTGTCATCCAAACACCTGGGACTCTGTTGTCTGTCCATGAATGAACAGACAACAGACTTCTACTTTCTCTTGAGATGTCTGTAAATGTCGACAAGTGACTTTAGTTCCGTTGGTTCCTCCTGTAGCTGTGGAACATCCTCCATCTATTTCAGCTCTCTGTGTTTTCACCAGCATTCTCACTGACCCAGTGACCGTGTACTAATTAGCCTCTCACACTTTAAATCTCCACAGTTTGGCTGTGGCAGACATGAGCAGCATGGGTCGACTTATTAACTGTACTAACACAGGCTGTCTTCTTCAGTGGCAACTTTCAGCCTGTTGAGAATCTGTACTTTTCTCTCCTGTCTCTCTCTCTCTCTCTCCATATCTCCTCTTCCATTCTGCCTCCCCTCAGTTGAGGAGCTCCTTCAACAAGGCCTTCAGCATCAAGAAGGGCCCAAAGACCTACTCGGACATCGAGGAGATCGCCACGCCCGATTCCTCCGCCCCCAACTCCCCCAAGATGCCCCACGAGGGGGGAGAAGCAGAGGAGAGCCAGACCCCGTCCCTCAAAACCTCCATCTCTGCCACCTCCTCAGTGTGAGTGCCCAGGATCGTCAAACACATCAGCCACACAGTATCATTTGCTTCTTTTGTCTGTTTTTACATACCAGTAATTCAGATGATTAAGCCTCCTTGTCTCAACGTGTTAGCCGTTAAGCCTATGGCCTTCTTAGAATATTAATCTTTTAGCTTGTTCAGCCTGGGAGCATATGTAATCCTCTCAGTAGATTGACCTGTTAGGCCTGATTACCATGGGTGTAACAATTGCCTATTAACCTCTGTGATAAGGTGGTGGCTTGCCGATTTTCCAGGTTTGCATAGTCGTTTTTGAAAGGTGTGTGTGTCTATTGTCTCTCAGGATATTGGAAGGAGAGGAGCCTGAGAGCGAGGAGAGGGTGGTGTCGGAGCTTCGCTCGGAACTCTGGGAAAAAGAGATGAAGTTGACGGATATTAGGTTGGAGGCTTTAAACTCCGCCCACCAGCTGGAGCAACTGAGAGACGCTATGAACAGCATGCAGGTGTGTGTTTGTTGCTTTGCGTGTGAGTGTGAGTATACGGAAATAAGGATGTAGGCCGCGTCCTGTGGAGGTGAAACTGAATGATTTATACCTTCCTGCTGCCTAGTCAACCGTGGAGAACTTGAAGGCGGAGAACGACCAGCTGAAGACTGGAGGTCCCGCCCCCCTCCCGACCTCTGGCCCGCCCATGTCCACCTCCCAGCCCTCTGGATTGGCTTCCCTAATGGGGTCCTCAACGAGGCAGCCAATGAGCATGTCCCTCACCAAGTCTTTCAGCCTCAGCTTGAACGACTGCAAAGATCCAGGTAGGACATATACGTACGCACACGTACACACACATACACACACACAAACATACACACGCACACACTACATGAAAACCCACCCTTCTATCTCTCTCGCCATCAGAGCTTTCTCCAGCTGACACACTGAGTGTGTCCTCCCTTCATGATGAGGTGTGTGTGCGTGTGCTGGTGCGCATCAGTGACCAGGGCCCCGTATCTGAGGTAAGCTACAGCAGCACGAGCATCTCGTCATACCACCGTTTATCTGCAGTCACAAGTCTGCAGTTCTATAATCTCTCTGTGTCTACGTCTCTCTCCCTCTATCTCCCTCTATCTCTCTCTCTGTCTCTCTCCCTCTCTCTCTCTCTCTCTCTCCCTCTGTCTCTCTCCCTCTCTCTCTCTCCCTCTCTCTCTGTAGGAGGGACAGCAGCAGGACTTCTACCTGGGCTCAGTCAGGGTTGGTGGGAGGACGGACTGGGCCTCTCTGGACTCCCTCATTGCCAAGACCTTCAGGGTGAGTCACAAGAGCAGACACTCTCCAACATACAGTAGATGCATGTTACATATACATCGTTTAAAAGAAACAACCAACCAATGACCTTTCTCTCTTCGGGTAAGCGTTCATTAACTGATGAGAATGAGCCTGCAATGTATTTTTTTTTTTTTTTGCAATAGGCCTGTAGTGTCTCAGAGCTATACAGTTGTAATACTTGTGGTTCTCTTGACTCTACAGGACTACATTTACCAAGTTGATCCTACAGCCAGTCTGGGGCTCACTTGCGATTCGCTGCATAGCTACCAGCTGACTCAAGGAGGGCGGAGGGTGCTGGGGGGAGACAAACCCCAGTCCTCGCCATCCCGTTACCTAGGAAACGGTCCAGGCCGCATTGTTGTCAGTTTGAAAGGTGAGTGCCCTCCATATCAGACTCAGTTCATATGTTAACCCCTTTGCCCCCCAAGAATAGTCAATTTTATATATGAGTGTTTTTCAAACATTTGAAGTATTTTCCTTTCTAAATCTCTCTCTGAATATACTCCCCTTACTACCTCTCTCTAGGCCTGAGAGAGAAGTCTGTGGATTCCTTGGTGTTTGAGACGCTAGTGCCCAAGCCCATGATGCAACACTACATCAGCCTGCTGCTGAAGCACAGACGCCTGATTCTGTCTGGGCCCAGCGGCACGGGCAAGACGTACCTGACAACCCGGCTGGCCCGCTACCTGCTGCAGCGCAGTCTCCCAGACACCTCCGAACCCGACCACGAGCCCTCCCCCCCCTCGCCCCCCTCCCCCCTGAGCCACGGGGCCGCCGTCACCTTCAACATGCACCGCCAGTCGCACAAGGTACCCCCCCTAGACCTATCATGGCTTTCTGTGGGAACTTGTTTATGTTTGGGGGTAGCTTCTCAGAGAACTAAAGATCTGGAACAATCTCTTCCACAGGAGCTGCAGCTGTACCTGTCCAACATGGCCAATCAGATAGACCGGGAGAGCTGCGGAGAGCTGCCATTGGTCATCATCCTGGATGACATCAGCGACGCGGTGGCTGTCAGCGAGTTGGTCAATGGGGCTCTCACCTGCAAATACCACAAATGGTCAGTCACATTTAGTTTGTTGTGTGTAGTGATTTGTTCCTCTATTTGAAATAGAATTTTGTACACTGCACATTGAAAACCCTATCATGTCAAATGAAGAGAGTGTCAAATTCGTATTGATTGCTGTTTCAGTCCCTACATCATCGGGACCACCAACCAGCCGGTGAAGATGAGTCCGAACCACGGACTTCACCTCAGCTTTAGGTGAGCTCACGGAAACAGGAGTGGCTCAATTTAGAATCAAATAATCCTCTTTTAATGCCCAGCGTGGAACTGGTTCATCTCCCTGTGTTGTTCATGTCATCTCCCTCTGCCTCTTCTCCCAGGATGGTGACCTTCTCCAACAACGTGGAGCCGGCCAACGGCTTCCTGCTGAGGTACCTCCACCGCAAGGCTGTGGAAGCCCAGACCCAGCAGCCTCCCCAGGACGAGGGGGGCCAGGGCCCCTGCGCCCCTGCCCCCGCCCTGCTCGCTGTCCTGGACTGGGTCCCCCAGCTCTGGTACCACCTCCACACCTTCCTGGAGAAACACAGCACCTCCGACTTCCTCATAGGTGAGCCGGGGGTGAGGGAGTGCGGGGGGGATGGGGGGGGGGGGAGAGAGGAGGAGAAATATCATATACCTCCAGACCTCTTCCAGACAGTGACGTGAGCAGGGATAGATGGAAGGACAGATTTGGATGTAGATGGTAACATAAGAGGGGGAGCGAAACAGGTGATCTTGTTTGGTTGTTGATGTCGAAGGCATCTTACAGGAAGTCTTTCCTCCCCCAGGCCCCTGCTTCTTCCTGTCATGCCCAGTGACGGTGGCAGAGTTCCGGCCATGGTTCATTGATCTGTGGAACCTCTCTATCATACCTTACCTACAGGAGGGAGCCAAAGATGGCATTAAGGTACATCAGCACACACACAAACTCACACATACCAAAGAGACAAAAACAACACAATTACATAATTATCACTAGTTATGCATTCATTTGCATAAATCATTTGCATAAAACATACCATTTCCTGTCCCTAGACTATGGGAAATCAGACAGGAAATACATGAATACTATTGAAAGATATGCTCTTAGACTTCCTCTGAGACTCCCTCATGCTTCCTGTGTGTCTGGGTAGCCCACAGTGTAGCGTGTCTGCTGTTGCATCTTTATAGAGCATCTCCTTGTGTGTCCTGCAGGTGCACGGTCAGAAGGCGGTGTGGGAGGACCCAGTGGAGTGGGTGAGGGGGACCCTCCCCTGGCCCAACGCCCAGCAGGACCAGGCTCGCCTCACACACCTGCCTCCCCCCAGCAGCGGGCCCCCCAGCAGCGAGGACAGACGGGCTCCCAAAGACACCCCGCCTCCTTGCACACTGGAGTCCGACCCCCTGGTGAGCCAGACCGGGCTCTGGGTGTGTGAGAGAGGCACCTGTGTGCAGGGGGGCACCTGTGTGTGTGTGTGTGGGGGGGGGTTAAGGTGTGTGTGTCTGTAGGTTTGCTGGGGGTGACGACACACTAACGCTAGTACCTGTCTTTTCTGTTTGCCCCCCTGCTGTCCAGATGGCCATGCTGCTGAAGCTGCAGGAGTCCGCTAACTACATCGAGTCTCCGGAGCGGGAGAGCACGTTCGACTCTCCAGGACACTCTCTGAGCCTAGCGCCACGCTAGGCTAACTCGGCCTAGCCTCTGGGATAAAGACTCTGGGTCAAACTATGGGACCAACAACAGCGCTTTGCTAGGCTAATGGCGAACACAACATTGGCTACAATCCAAATGAGAGACTAAAGACTGAATGGGGAGCGATGTACTCTGAGGGCATAAGAATAATTAAGCATTTTGACGTACAAAGCCTGCAGTGCTTGGCTTCAGTGGACAACAGGCTTGGTTGGCCATGCAAGTCTACTATTAGGAGTTTCGGACAAACTAAATCGTGTTGAAGTCTTCATTTCCATGTAGCGAGACATGAATATGCATTTTTCTGTCCTCTGTTCCTTCTGTGGCGGTCATTGTTAAAACTGCAAGTGCATGGTAACAAAAATGTTTGACAAATATTATACCCTTATGATTTTATAGATCTGAACCATACATCCATTCATCACTGATGGAGAACCCAACCATAGATCAACATCTATCTGGGGTAACGCCTACACTTACCTGGTGCTTAAGGAAAACTAACAAGTGTCCCACCTACATACACCTTTAGTCTTTAAGAAAGTCTAACATTTACAATTCTTTCTAGACATTTTAGCCAAAATGCACTTTATTTTCTACTGAATTGGATTCTTTGAGGACTTTTTCCAGTGTGTGCTTCTGAATGGGGGACAATCTTAGAGGGGAGGCCTGGTGGTGTAGTTCACTATTTGATCCTGAAGGGGACAGTGTTGGACCCTTGCTCCTTACTTCAAGGTGCTTTTCAACCACCCAGTTCTGTGTGGTCCAAACTAGTGATGAGTTTTATATTTATTATCGTTTTTGTTTAATACTACTTATCAAATTGATCATATGTCATTACTGTGAATGTACTCACGGCAGGCAAGGCTATTTCCTGTGGAATGCATAACATGCATACTTAAGTGAGTCCAGTAAACTGTGATTTCATTTTGGCACACAGACAGTCCTCAGCAGCAATATATTCTGATCTCTGAACCCCCCCCCACGTGTGTCACTATCAATATGGCACCTCGTTCACCTAATCCTGCCTACATGGACTTCTTTATCAGCCTACCAGAGAGGTTCTGGATGCATGCAAGTCAGCTGTGCACCAGGGAGGAGAGGAGAGCAGAGGATCATATCGTATAATGTGTTGTCTGCGTTAGTGGACTGTGTGAGTGTGACCTGTGTACATGGGGTCTGTCAGCCCAGAGACACACCTCCACTTGGAGATATTACAAGCTGATTGGCTCAGAAATGTTCAGTGGATGTACTGACAAACCACAGTGTGTGTTGTTAAACACTCGATCGCACTAGAGAAGAAAAAAAAGATGAGATTTACTTTACTAGTCTGCCAACACATGCCTACACTATCTGGCTATGCTTGCTGTGTGTACTTCAATATCTGTCTTAATACTCTCCTACTTAAAATGACTACTACATGATTTCTTAGGGTACAACTTTGAGATCTTGTTTTTGTAGATTTTTATACAGTGTCATCCTCACCTGCCATCAATGTAAACCCATCAATCTGAACCAACACATCACCATCGGGGCAACATGCTACATTACATTTAGTCATTTAGCAGACGCTCTTATCCAGAGCATGCTATCGTGTTAAAGTAAAAACCAAAGCCAACTTGTGATTGAGGGATAGTTCACATCTGTCAACATTAGGCGTGTTCATCACTCATAATGAATTTGGGAATCCTTTCTGGATAGAATTGGAGCTATAGGTGAGTGTCAAAAAACAAAACATGACAGAAGTGCTATCTAACATTATAAAACTGTCATATTCATTTGACTGTATCATGAGGGCTAGAGAAACATAGCAAGTCCATTACGCAAAATGACAGCAACAACCGACGAACTTGTCGAACTTTGTTACTTATTAGTTCTTCACAACTTCCAGTAGGGTTTAGAGCTACAGTTTATCCTGTTTTAAACCTGTATGATGGATTCCTTTGACCCAAGCTTTGGAGAATGGGACCTGAGAACGCATGCCAGCTGCTGTGCACAGAGTTAAAAGACAAGATGGCTGCTTCTCGGTTTTGAGTCTTTTCCTCACTTCCTTCTTGCTTCCAACTGCACCGATCTGCAGCAGTAGGACAACATCACAGCTGTTACCTGCTGTCTTTTGAGAGGTGCAGACAAAGGATGTAGGATACCTCTCCAGACTATTGAGATGCACCCATCTTGTCGGCCTCAGTACCTCAGACTGCTGCAGGAGTGAAGTTCCCTCCCTGAACTGTAGCCGTGGGGATGCTGGTGTAACGTTCCAACAAGCTGCCTCAGACTGTCTGTGCCTGAAGACCTGGAGGCCGGATGTGTACACCACCGTCCTGGCCTCTCACCACTGCCCCTCAACACTGCCCAAAGCCGGGTGTTGGAGAGAGCGGTCTGAACGACATCATTTCCTCTCACCTGCTCTGATGTCACTTTAGTGCCCAGACCTTGGAGAGCATGCTGGGAGAATGAAAAACTAGTCATGAATTGTGGTCATGTTGATGTTGGAATTGGAACAATGCTGTTGCTGTGTTTGAAGAGAGTCGGTTGGGGTGTACCTTACCTGTGTGTGATTTTGACTTCATATACAGCAACTTCCTGTAAAAGCTGCTTACCTGTGTGGAAGACTTGATGGCAAGGGGGTTTGCTTTTTATGGGGACTGAGAATAATGTAATGAATGGTGATACATGCAGTTTTATTCCCCGGAACAGTCAGAATTGATGCATGTATCTCATGGTGATCTCCCAAAGTTTCTTTCCTTGGACCTACCAGATCCTATCTTATCAATGGGGGGGATTTGTAATAACTGGATTTCTTCTTTTTTTTCTCTCTTTTTCTCTCTTTTTTTTTTAACAATCAATGTACTTTTTTTCGGAAGCAATTCTTTGTAAAACCTTCTTTGTCTTTTGTACAGGACATCACTATTGTAAACACTGTAAATAATCAACGCATCTGCGACAACAATCACTAAAGTATAGGAATATGGTATAAGGAGAGGAGCTGCCATTGGAGAGAGTTGCAGGTGTGGTGGTCTTTTTGTATTTACTCCAGTGGTGAGGAGCCCTAACCGTGACAAGGGCGGAATGGCATGTTTCTATACCATGGCGAATCCCATATGTCTAGCATTGCTCTATGGTCTCAATAAAGTCATGCCATCCTTAGAATCACTGTGGGTGTCTTCTGTGCTTCTGTCTGTAAGACTGAATCCTTGCTTCCTTTGTAGACAGAGAAGTTAAAAGTACACACATCCTGCACTTCATTACTTTTTTCAAAAATATTTTTTTAAACCTTCAAAACTTGATCAAAAAAATATTTTCAACCTTTCAAAACTTTTAGTTTTGAAAATATTTTGTAAACCTTCGACTTTTTTTTCAGTTTCTTAGAAAGGAGAGGTGAAAAGAGGAGAGATATCATGCCACCAAATACAGATTAAAACTAAAGTAACTAGCCTGGCTTGAAACTAAGTAAAAAGTCCAGATATTTGTGTAAAACATTTAAGGAGTGAAAGTAAAAAGTTGTCAGAAAAATAGTGAAGTACTGATACCAGAAAAATCTACTTAAGTACAGATATTAAGTATTTGTGCTTTGTTACTTCCCTTCTCTGTTTGTATACTATAACATTACAGTAAGATGGGCTCTACTGTTGTGGTCAGTGGAGTCTATAGTTGACATTGACTGCATTGACCAGTAGAGGGCGTCAACTCTGTATGAATCATTACCTCTCAACAGTGATGCTGTGCCCGTGGCACAATAGGGCAGGTTGAACATGGAGCTCAGCTCATAACATTTGATCTCGCAGGAAATGTATGTGCTGTCTGTTGATTTCCAACTGATATACTTGCCTTCCGTATTACCTGAACAGTTTTCTACACGGCAACTGATCCTATGGCTCAGGCGGAAAATAAGTTGGTGTGGGTGCACAGCTGGGTGTAAAGGGCTGTCAGGCAGATCGCGTGCGGCTATATATAAAGCCATCAAAGGGGAGGAGTCCATTTTCGGGCTAACCCACAAACGCTATATATATTACCTGAAGTCCCACCAGGGTCCTTAATCCAGAGGACTGGCCATTCCCTCGGGTATCATCAGCACCATGTCAGACAAACCAGCTCCACCTGCAGAGGAGGCGGCCCCAGCGGAGGCTGCGCCAGCCGAAGTTCCCGCAGAGGCCCCCGCGGAAGCAGCTCCTGAAGCAGAGGCTGCCCCCGCCGCACCCGCAGAGGAGGCTCCCGCAGCGGAAGGTAGCGCTTCTGGTTCCTGGATTTAAAAGCACCGTTGGTGCCAAACCTCATATAATTTAAGGTTAACTTTACTAACCACTCAACCAATGCTGCCCAACAATTACTAATTGCCTATTTTCTAGAATACTGCATGGAAGTGTCGATAGACTCGAATGTACTTATAAGACAGTATCTCACTGTAATAACCCATAACCTTAACAATCTTAACTGGATAACAAGCCGCCCCGGCCCCCGTTGAGGAGGCTCCCGCTCCAGGTGTGGTGCTTACCCTTTTAAATGCCCAACATGTAAAACCAAGCATTTCTAGAATAATGAACGATGTTTAGTCTGTGAATTTTGACCAAGAAAAGACCAATCTCATGCATGTGAACTGAATTTTAAGTCCCGTTTCCAGAAAGAAAAGTTAACTTTGACCAATGAAAAATTGAAACCGCTTGGTTAAGCAACAGACGCTATTTTGAAGATAACATTTTGCTATAGTCGCTCAGAAGCCTGCGCCTCATGCAAATTGATTATCTGACTATTTAGCCAATCTGACTGACCTCTTGTCGCGCTACTGTTGTCTTCTAAGACCATAGGGCTCCATAGACTATTTATCTGCTATTACTAACTACTGGCATCTAACGCATAACGCCAGCTGCTCCTGCGGCCGAACCTGAGCCCGAGCCTGCGCCCGAGCCTGCACCCGCCGAGCCCGAAGCAACTCCCGAGCCAGTCGCCGAGGGTAAAATCAAATGTTTACTGTGATATTTAACAGTAATTGCATTCAGGTTACCAATCCTGAGGAATTCAACATGTCTTATGTCTCTGCTGCATGCCCAACCAACGAGATTCATGCTGAAGTGTCAATGCAATTGCTCCGGATACTTTAATATTTCTGTATATTTAGACACTGATCATTTCATAGAGCTTGTTTCAAGTTTTTCCCACTAATGGATAAGGTTCACAAATACATTTATGCATTTGGTGGACGCTTTTCTTCAAAGAGTCTTTGAGATGTTCAGCTTAAATAAATTTAAACACGTCCGTGCACAGCATACACTTCATTCCTGTGGACAATGGTGATAAAATACACCTGAACATAAGTTGAAGCTGTTCGAATCGTGCATGAGCCCGTTATAACATTAACCCTTTATTAACCTCAGCCGCGCCCGCGCCTGAGGAGGCTGACGCTCCCGCCGCTGCTGAGGCCGCGCCAGCCGATGCCGCGCCTGCCGAGGCCCCCGCAGAGGGTAAACAGCATTAATATTCATGATCATGAAAATGATTGTGTAAATGGCCAGTAAGCTTAACGCTAACGACTTGTAATGGTAGTATTCAGTGATACTATAATAGCCCGACTAATCATTGTAAGGACACGGTTGGATTGTTCTGTTCTTATCACTGAGCTGCGGTCTCACAGTCAAAGACAGTTCAGCCAACGTTCCTCAGTCGCAGCTAATTTTAGGATCTACTAATCGATAACCCCTGAACTTTAACCCCTAACCCCAGCCGCTGCAGAGGAGGCTGCCGCTCCCGCCGCAGAGGCCGAGGCGGCCCCTGCCGAGGCCCCCGCAGCTGATGGTAACCCCTTCTCCCCCTCCAGACCACAGACCCTCCATATAACCTCTTACCCCACCTCTTGATCATGCTTTATTCCTCAATGGTAAAAGTCTTGGTAAAAATAGAACTCCACACATATCAAGAACCCTGGTTCTAGAAAAACGGTAATACTCTAACCTCTTGTCATCACAAGGTACAGTATTAACCCTATGAGTACAGTAATTCAATGCTTTGGTCATCAAGGATCATTACTTCCGCTAACTAACAAAAACTACAGTTCCCATGGTTCTTTTCACACTTTCGATCAACCCTAACATTCACGATGAATTGCATTTATAAATCCAGCGCATTTGTATCCAATGCATTTTCCTTTAGGCTTCTGCTAACCTTTCTCTCACCTGCTGCAGCCATGCAGTCAAACTGTGTGTCTAACATGTCTGATGTCTAACGCTAGCTGCCCCTGCTGCCGAGGAGGCTGCAGCCCCTGCGGAGGGTGAGGCTCCAGCCGAGGCCCCCGCTGCTGAAGAGGGTAACCCCCCCGCCCCCTGATCCCTGACCCACCACTGACCACACAGCACCTGACCACCACAGGGCTTAACACACCTCATACACACCCATACACAACCCCTCACCCTCCTGACATGACACAGTATGAACACCTATGAACACCATCTGAGTACCCCAGAACCTGCTTTAGTCGGCGGGCGTCTGAATACACGTGCTTCGTTCACCCCTTACTTTGCTGCCTCATCCATACGTACATGGTTCATCCTTGTAGTATGTTCCCTCTCCTGTGTCTCTCAACTCCCACCCTCCAAGCCTTTGTCACCTTTCTCTGTCCTCCATTGCTTTCCAGGCCTCTCTCCTTCCCTCTGTCTCTCCTTCATAGCTGCATCTCATCCCTCACTCATCAAACACACTCCCAAAAACCTTTCCTTCCTGTTTTGTTTCTTTGCGTATCATTGCTACTTAGCATTAGCTGACACCCATCTAACCTTTAACCCCAGCCGCTGCCGCGCCTGCAGAGGAAGGAGCTGCTCCAGCTGCTGACGCTCCCGCAGATGGTAAACACACGCCTCCGGGACACACACACACACACACTGTGTGTCCCTCTGTATAACACACTTGTATGTGTGTCAGTCACAATTAGCCATGGTGGTGTTTCTGTCATAAAAGTGTTTCAGTCATCTCATACACTACTACTACGTGATGGTATGTGTGTCGGTACCACATGTGTTTGGTATCTTGAAGTGGTGTGTGTGTGTCCTTAGCCTTGTGGTTACAGTGGTTACTTGTGGTTACGGTACCAGCGTGACCACACTGCCTCTTACTGTATGTGTTTGCCATGTTAACAAGCCTTGAGAGTATGTGAAAGAGGCAGTTAGAAAATAAGATAAAGTGTGTGTGTGTGTTTGTCACTCAATGCCATCGGAGTCCCTGTCGTGAAGCACACAAACACCTGTCCTGTACCATCTCCGCTGCTTGCTTCATTAGGATAGTAGATGACTCTACTTACCAATACCACATTTACGCCTAGTTCGTTCTTTTCAGAATCAATGCCCTTTATTAACTGGCTCATCTAACATTGTTTTAACACCAGCTGCCCCTGCTGAAGGTGCTGAGGCTGCCCCAGCTGCTGAGGCTCCTGCAGAAGGTACACCTCAACCACAACCGCAACTCTAACCTTAAGAAATAACACAACCAACCAATCACCTAATATTTTCATGTCAACCCCCGGCACCATTAGAAAGAACACATTTCTACAATTAAAAATCTACTGGATGTGAACAACAATTGGCAAACAAGTTACACAGAAAGTGTACTACCAACCAAATGGGTAACTGCCACTAAGATGAGCTGAATTTATTTTACAAAGACCTCCAACTGGCACTTAAACCAATAACTTTAAAGCTCTACAATAATGTTATATGCTTGTCTTCCCAGTATGAGGTCCAGTCTAATACCTAGAGTATAATGAAGTTTATAGTTTATGAACAAATCCTGTATGCTACATAGTAAACCAATAGACATGTAGTGTACCAGTATGATTTTACACCTAGCCTGTCAGTCATTTCCATCTAACTAGATGGACTGGTATGAAAGAATTTGGTGGAATTTAAGCTTTGTGGTAGAATATTATTTTTTGGGGCAGACGTCTTTGCTTGCGTCAATCTCTATAATGTGTGCATAACCTAACAGCCTTTCCCCTGTAATACTAGCTGCTCCAGCTGAACCTGCCCCTGTAGAAGAGCCACCCAAGGCCCCCACACCACCACCTCCTGCAGGTAAAACCAAACTACAGGTCCAGGCTCCATCGAGAGCCCCACTGGCTATTCTTGGCCAATGCCACCGTGGTTGTACACACAGCTAGCAGGAGATGATGCATGAGTGGTTTAGAAAATAGACCATCAGAGAAAGCCAAGAAAAACCACACAAAGTTTACACAACAGCTGTCAACTCATCCTGAAATCATTTCAGTTGAAAACACTGGGAAGTAAAATGCTAGATGACTTCATGAAGAACCTTACATTTATGGATTTACTGTGTCACCCGCCAATCATACATCTAACTCTAGGCCTACAGTTGCGTGTAGTCTGACCCATATGCACTATGGTCACCCATGGTTGATTTGTGTTTGTTTTGTGGTCTGACCTCGTTGCAGAACCCACCAGTGCTCCTCTGAACGTGACAGTGGAGGATGTGAACGACACCAGTCTCACCATCAAATGGAGAAGTCCAGAGGTCCTTGGAGACTCTGGTCTGGATGGATATACCATTGAGTACTGCAAAGATGGAGGTGAGCTTCGGTTCAACACACCCCCAAACCTGGTGTTGTATGTGGCCGTGAGTGTACGAGTCAGAGTGTGTGCAGGCCTGTCAGTGTGTGTGTTTGCATTAGCCTATGGGCTGCACCTGTCTTCAGAGTGTCAGGGCCTCAGAGTGACTCGTAGCAGGGCCGAGGCCGTATAGGGAAGGAGAGAGTTTCGACGGCTGTCACCTTATCCCCTAAGCGCCACTTTTAGAAGCGCCCGCTTAGCTCTGATGACATCAGGCCTTCTGAAGTTGCTACATGGCGTCCAGAACGGCCCACTTATGGGTGTAGTGTTTGTAAACGCGTGTCAACAGGAAATAAAACACTTAATGTCCTCATTAAATTTCAGTGTCATGGAAAGTATTGGCTTGCAAAATGGTTTCCATGGAAATGTTAATTAGAAAACTATGTTCCTCTTTTTATATAACCTGCTATCTTTCCATTTGCACCCTCCCCACCCCAAAAGAGACAAAAAAACTCCCTATACTTGTATATCCCTCTGTGTAATAATCCTATGACCGAGCAATATCGCCCACATGCTAATGCTAACCCTGTGCTTGTCTACAGCCACTGAATGGGTCGTGGCCAACGCAGAACTCACTGTGGCAAACCGCCTCGTGCTCAAGGATCTGACAACCGGTGACCTGCTGAACGTGCGCGTGGTGGCCGTTAATGCCGGTGGCCGCAGTGAGGCCGCCGCCCTGGTCGAGCCTGTGCACATCCGGGAGGTTGTCGGTGAGTACTTGGAAGGTCCTGGTGTGGGTGCTGGAGTTTGGGAGTTAACTGATGGTTGGCCGTTTAAAATGCATTTGTTTGTTGTTTGTTCGTTTTTTTTATTACAAGGGGGCACAATCATTATGTTCCCAAGGTCATTTATGGCCGTCAGAAGAATGATATTAAGGAATGGGATTAGCTTTAGGGATTTTGGGCTCTCAACTGTATTTTTTTTTTTGTATGACTTTTAGAGTGTCTAAATATTCTTTACAATCTACTACTGGTTTATTCTGGTGACTTATGACCTATCCGTCTTGTCTTCGTGTTGCGGACGAGGGCTGGTCCGTGCCAGGACATAGATGAGTGTCCCAGCTGCACTCACATAAATCCCCAAGGCTCGTGCTGACAACACCTTTCATTAGCATGAAATTATACTCATGTATACACACGACTTAAACACACACCTGACAGGGTTGCCAATGAACTAACAGGCCATGAGGAAATGTGCACAAACACACGGTTCCTTATAAATAGTTAAATTAGGGGATTTTACAATGTAGGTAACAAATCCTTAAGGCTTTTTATGAAAAGAACTAAGAACCGTTGAGACAGCCATTTGGTTCTCCTCCCCCAGATGGCTGTCGCTGTGTCAGACTGTTTGGTGATTTAATGCTGTGTCAGGCTGGTGCAGGAAAACATTTGGCTAATGAGCTGTCGGTCAGCGTGCCCCCACCCCACAGGTCACTAACCTTTTGCTGGATAAGTGAACTTGCATGAGATTTACAACATTTATGGCCATGGATCTGAGGCAAACATACTGTGTGTTTTGACCAACCGGAAGTTAAGTCAAGTTCTCAAAATGACTTTTGAGGCAAAGGCCATCAAGATCCCAATCCAAAGCTTCAGTCCAGTAAATCCTAACAACACCACCTGTGGTCTGGGTTAATTCCCTAATGCGTTTCTTTGTTTCTAAGTTCCTTGTTTACTATTTTCATCAACACTGAGGCTGTTAAACAGTTAGCGATGAGAGGCCTGACTCTGTAGATATTGTAGCACTTGTCATTTCCTTAGAATGGTCCTATTCAGAAAAAGACTGGATCTGCATCTGTTCTGAGGTGGAGGGTGGGCAGGTTGTGTGTAGTGGTGCCCTGTCACAGAACAGGTCTGGCATTGGTCTTACATGCTACTGAAGTTCAGCAGTGAAGGCAAAGTCCTTCTCTCGTGATGGATATAACGAACATGTCTACAGGGAGTTGATATGTCCTAGTGGTCCATTCCTCAGAAGGACATCCTAGGGGACAAGCTGGAAAAAAAGGGAAAAATGTGGTCACGCAACCAGAAGCGCTGGTCAAACGAGGAGAATGAAACCAGACCCTAATGGACAGATTCTGTGGAGCGGTGACCCCCAAAGAGAGAACATCCAACTATGTGTCACACGCTGTTGCATGCTGAGGCAAACACACACCTTCACAAGAACACTGTCAAACACACACACACACACACACACACACCTTCACACAAACACTGTCAAACACACACACACACACCTTCACACAAACACTGTCAAACACACACACACACCTTCACACAAACACTGTCAAACACACACACACACCTTCACACGAACACTGTCAAACACACACACACACCTTCACACGAACACTGTCATGAACATTTACCTAAACTAACAATAACAAACACAGACACTGACACACATTCCAAGCCAGAGTCAAAGCTACATCATGGAAGTTTCCCTGGCTATTGCCATGACAATCTGGCTGACGACCGAAGTCATTCCGGGGAACAGATCAGGACATAGCTAGGAAGTGTGCTGATTAGCAGGATTACACATGAAGCCAGGAACTAGAGGCCAGCATAGATTCAGATGCTCAGTGTGGGAATGATGCTTGCCTGAGCCTGAGCCTGGTGCTGATCTCACACACCAGGAGTATGGTGACAAATGTGTTCGGAATAGGATAGGCACAGGGAGAGGTACCGGAGAGGGACAGAGCGAACCGAGGATGGATGGACGGGGGGTGGAGGGAGAGGAGAGAGGAGGGAGATGGATGGGGGAGGACTGGCTTGAGATTTCAGGGGAAGGGGTCTCACATATCCTGTAAGCCCAGTGAGCTTTTTAGATTTGCTGTTTATGTACAAACATCCCAGGGACTGTGTCCCTGACACTCAGCACCCTGCTTAAACCAAACCATCCTGCCCCAAGGGATTCTGGGAACACCATGGCAACTATGCATGGCTGATTAGCAGTTAACTATTTACCTTAGCTTTTTTTCCCAACTGATATTCCCATACTCATGGGCCCCTAACGGAGACATTTGGGGGGTGTAACTTGAGGAAGAGCAGACCTCGTGAGAGACAGACCAGCACATTGCCTCTTTTCCATACAGTCAGTGAAGTGGTGCAGCTTAGTTTGGAGGGGGAAGCTCATCTAAAAAAATATTCTCATCATCATGTACTAATCATCACTGTTATTTTAAGACCTTGGATGCGAGTGCTGTCTACCCTGCCTATTAGAATACCACCCCCTGTGTCTCTCTTAGATGGTACTTAGATACAAAACAGAAAGCAATATTCTATCTGGAGTTTACCCTTAACAGATCCTCATCCTACACTATTTTACCACAAACAAATACAAGTGCAGTCCTCAGTAAACCAAAAGAACGCACCCTGTATGGACTACAATTCAGGATCAATATTAGAAAAGAAAAACTGTAATAAACACATTTAAGAAGGTACAGTCATATCATGGTCTGGCTACTGGGATCATCTGGGCTAGGATATGTTGCTAATTTTAGCACCTTAAACGCATTCTCCTGTGAGCGTTGCCCATGAGTGGCTTGTCTATTTGGGGTCCTGTTGACCTGTCATTCTCAGCATACGTCACCTCCCTCTGAAAACACGAGCTGGAAGTTTACTTCTCACACGTCTTAGCCTCCACTCAGACAACGCAGAAGGCTAATGCCAGCTAACACTGACGGCTAACTCTGAATTAGCATGCCCTGTACTCAGACAACGCAGAAAGCTAATGCCAGCTAACACTGACGGCTAACTCTGAATTAGCATGCCCTGTTAAGAAAGATTTTAAGCCTTCCAAAACATTTAAAATGTTCTTGCCTAATTTCACAAGAGAAGGATAAACATTTGAAATGTTTCACATTTAGTCAAAGTTGTTCAAGTAGAAGGTGTTAGGCTTCTAACTTGCCTACTTTGTATTCCAGCTGATGATGTTGCTTGCTCAGGGTTGCCAAGTTTCTCTCATCCGGTGTCAGAATCAGTCTCCTCTTAGACTGAAATATTAGCCAGTGACCAACAGATTTATGTTGTGCGAATGTATAAACATCTAATGCAATCAGATTTCTCAAAGTTGCCAAAGGTTTAGTGTTATAAACATGCAGCAGCAGTACTTTGGCCAGAATGAGACGTAAGAGTGAGACGTTTGCCTCATCTTTCCTTCCAGATCGCCCCAAGATCCGCATGCCCCGCTTCCTCAGGACTCGCCTCGTCAAGCATCTCGGAGAGCAGATCAACCTGCTTATTCCCTACAATGTAAGTCTTTCTTTCAGCATATCTCTTTACAAATGATGTTCTCTCTCTTTTTCTATTTCACACACACCGACACACGTACTAACACAGTCTGACGCCAATCGTAGCATATCCAGCAATACTATTAAACGATTAAAGTCTGTTGAGATCATGTTAAGCAGCCATGGTCTGAGAGATCACAGTAGTATTAGAACTCAGCTGGAGACTAGATATGGACATCTGGTTGGAGAGCATCACTCATCTGGCCATACCTGGCCCTCTCTCTCTCCCCCTCAGGGCAAGCCCAAGCCTGTGGTCACCTGGACCAAGAACGGCGAGCCTTTGGATTCAAAGAGGGCTAACGTTCGCAACAGCGATAAGGACAGCATCCTGTTCATCCGCACCTCTCAGAGGGACGACTCAGGCGTCTACGAGATGAACGTCAAGGTCGACAGCTTTGAGGACAAGTCCAGTTTTGTCATCCAGGTTGTGGGTGAGTCACAACCTGATAACTGCAGAGAGAGAGAGAGAGAGAGAGAGAGAGAGAGAGAGAGGAGAGAGAGAGAGAGAGAGAGAGAGCAATAGTGTGTGTGTGTGTATGTGTGTGTCATTTATGCTTATATTTGTCTCCTCAGAGCTGCCAGGGCCTCCTGCCAGTGTGAAGCTGGTGGATACCTGGGGCTTCAACGCAGCTCTGGAATGGACCCCTCCCACTGACAGCGGTAACACAGAGATCACCGGGTACACCATCCAGAAGGCTGACAAGAAGACCGGGGTGAGACACGCAGACACACACACACACATATGCAAAAATAAATATGTGTTAACATGCATAGATAGAATCACACAAACACACACGTTTCGAGTTGGGTTAGAAGAACAACATATTCTGTGTGAAAAGAGCAACATACAGAACTCCTACAGGTCACTCTCAAATTAGTCTGAGACTAAATGTACTTCCTGTGGAGCTAAGACAAACTGTGCACTCGGGTCCACCCTGTTCCTATCAAATTCACATCTCTCCTGGTCTGCATCTGTTCTCCAATCGTACACATTGGCTTCAAATTCATTTACTTCACAAAAACAACAGTGGGGGCTTTTTAGTGACATGACTAATGGTCTCTCTCAAGGGTCTGAAATTAGTCTGGCAAGAAACTCTGGCAAAGTCCTGTCATGGTGCTTTCAGAGTGTTTAACACTACGCCCTTGGAGCCAACATATCAGGATACAGCTTCACCCTGAGACTGAGGAGGACACACACACTTACAGTACACACTCCCTCACACACACACACACACACACACATACTTGTGCACACACACACACACACACACACACAAAGACACTTACACACATGCTAGCACACACACTCACACACTGACAAAGAGTTGATGTCGTAGAAGGTGATATGATGACTGATTTAGCCTATGTCTGAGGAGGGTGTGGCCAGAGGAAATGTGGGTGTGGCCAGAGGCTCTGTCCCTTATTAAGACATATGAGTAAGTCACAGCTTCTGGGGCTGTAAGCATATCTCGACAGATGGCTAGAAGAGACAGATCATCTGTGTCAACGAGGGAGAGAGAGAGAGAGATAGAGCGGGAGAGGGAGAGAGAGAGAGAGAGAGAGAGAGAGAGAGAGAGAGAGAGAGAGAGAGAGAGAGGAGGGCTGAGAGGGTCATAGACAGGGAAAACAGAAAACCAGTGGAAGGGAGGGTGAAAAAGAGAGCAGGGCAGAGCTACAGAGATTGTGTGAGGGAGGGCAAGATTTGGAGATGCAAGAAAATGAGTGACAAAGTGGGTGCTTGTTGCCTTGGCGACAGTCTAAAGGGAAACAAGCTGCCAGTCATTATGGAGTGTGAACATGTGGAAGATAGATACAGCAGGACCATGTGGCATGGTACTGTAACTGATACACACACACCACTGCCCAACAAACTGCCAGCAGTCAGCTGCTGAATGAATTAATGAGCCTAGTTAACTTTGTATGTCTGTTTACGTCTCTTAATGAAGACAACTTTCAAAGCAAATTTGAAAAAAAAATACTACTTGACATGTGCTTGTATAATTGTCCTCTGCATACCCCTCCTGCCCCCCAACTTACACTGAGGGTGTTTCTGAATGAAGCATCTGATGTTGTGTTATAGTGTTTTGGCCCATACACAGCAGGTGTGTTTCTCTCCCTCATGTTGTATTGTGTTGTGTGTCCCGTACAGGACTGGTTCACTGTGCTGGAGCACTACCACAGGCTAAACGCCACCATCTCTGACCTCATCATGGGAAATTCCTACGTCTTCCGTGTCTATACGGAGAACAAGGTTGGGATGAGCGAGGAGGCAGCCGTCACCACAGAGGCCGCTACCATCCAGAAGATAGGTAAGCAGAAACCGAGTGGGTGACTGTGGCATAATAGCATATTTGGATGAGAAATACTCTGCACCTTCTGCATTCTTCAAATTGTGAAACCCGTCAACACAATTTACCCCCTGTCTGCCTGTGATGCATGCTCTGTGACAATGTTGTTGCAATAGAACTTTGGAATTAACTTTGTTTCATACATTCAAGACCTTAGTCCACCCCTTAACATGGCATTGTGTATATTTTGGATCTGGAAATCAGAAAGCAAGCATTAAGTTATTTCTGTGTGGCACTGTTTAACATTATCACAGCTTCTCACTGACTTGTTTATCGGCAAAGCTTTGCAAGTGACAGCTTGGTGTATATGTGTGGGTGTGTGTGCGTGTTTGTGTTTCAGGGTACAAGCCTGAAATCAGTCTTAGCTATGCTATAATCATTAGGGAACCCTGACCAGAGGTCAGCTATTCCTGAGGTACATTTAAGAGGCTCAGACAACACTAAGATAGCAAGGGTAGTCCATTTGAATGTTTGTGTGTGTGTGTGTGTGTGTGTGTTTGTGTGTGCGTGTGAGTGTGTGTGAGTGTGTGTATGTATGCATGTTTGTGTGAGTGCACTCCAGCGTCGGTGCATGTCGAACGTCTACGCCTCGCCTGTCCCTGCCGGTCCCTGCCTGTCCCTGACGGTCCCTGCCTGTCCCTGACGGTCCCTGACGGTCCCTGACGTGCTGAAAGGGGTCCGTCGTCGACGTTAACGGCTGTGCTCGCTCTCTCTCCGCCGTGCTCGCTCTCTCTCCGCCGTGCTCGCTCTCTCTCCGCCGTGCTCGCTCTCTCTCCGCCGTGCTCGCTCTCTCTCTGCCGTGGTCAGTCTCGACTGAGGTTGTTCCGTATGTCGTAGGCATCAGCTACAAGCCACCAGAGTACAAGGAGCATGACTTCAGCGAGGCTCCCAAGTTCACCGCCTCCCTCAACGACCGTGCTGCCACCGTGGGATACACCACCAAGCTGCTGTGTGCCGTGCGTGGAAGCCCCAAGGTAGGCCCCGGCACTCACACACACACACACACTCACACACACACACACACACACAGACACACACACCATGGTAGGCCCCGGCACTCACACACACACACACACCATGGTAGGCCCCGGCACTCACACACACACACACACACAGACACATACACACACACCATGGTAGGCCCCGGCACTCACACACACACACACACACACACACTGAGGGGCTCCCTTCACCTTGTAAGTAGACATGCGTACACACAAACACTGTACAATTTGGCATGAATAGAATCACCAGGATATCATTTTAATTCTATTCCATTTCTATAATCTCACCGCCTCTTGCTATATTCGCATCTGAAACGACCCGCATCACAATGGCCTTCCCAGCATGCCCCACAGAGAGCTGTTGACAGCTGCTGATTGTTTGGTATTCTTCCACGTGATTGGCTACCCGTGATTCTCCCGTGGTGACCTGTGAGTGGTCAAATCAGAGCGTAGACACGCTTCAGATACCTGGGAGGGCTAGCAAAGCTATGGTGATCTGGAGAGACAGGGCGAGGACAGGACTCCTCATGACTGGCAACATTTTCACCTCAGCGGTTAAACTGTGAACTGTTGAAAGTCAGGGTATTTGTCAGTTATTCTTAAACTGGTGTAAGGGCTGTCATTCAGGTTTCACCTCAGGGTAAGAAGTTTAGAAGGAATGTGCTGAGATCCAATCCATGTCACGTGTGGCCCCGTGCCAGGAATGTCTTTGGGACTTTAGCTCATTGTCTCACCACATAGCTGAGATTCACTTACTCAATATCGCTTGAAGAACTTTTAATCAATATCGCTTTAATATCGATTAGAAGTCAGATCAGTGTGTCCCACAGACAGAGTAGTGTGTGTTAACCTTCAGGTGTATCACCTACAGGCAGCATTTCTGTTACCAGTTATCCATTCCATCAGCAAGCCAGTATTGACGGCTAGCCCTGGCATGTGAATGCGATTGTCTCAATCCATCAGTCCAGTCTACATTACATTACATTTACATTTAGTCATTTAGCAGACGCTCTTATCCAGAGCGACTTACAGTAAGTACAGGGACATTCCCCCCAAAGCAAGTAGGGTGAAGTGCCTTGCCCAAGGACGCAACGTCATTTTTGCACGGCGGGGAATCGAACTGGCAACCTTCAGATTACTAGCCCGACTCCCTCACCACTCAGCCATCTGACTTCCAGTCTCCGGCCAAAGTCTATGCTTTGGCGGCTGCTCCCGCTGGTTAAACATATCTTTACAGTTGTCTTACTGACGCAGATGGCTCGCTCTCCAAATGGTGCTGCTGGGTGGAAACAAGGCTGATTATGTGTCCTAACGTCCTTGGCTCTTCACCCCATCCCGCGAGGAAGAGAGACTGAGAGAGGGAGAGAAAGAGAGAGGCAGAGAGAGAGGCAGAGAGAGAGAGAGAGAGAGAGAGAGAGAGAGAGAGAGAGAGAGAGAGACAGAGAGAGAGAGAGAGAGAGAGAGCGGAGGGAATGGGCTGAGCCACATGCCAGTGGTTGCTGCTGCATATCTGAGAGGGGTCCTCACAGGTGGCCGTGGCTGCCCGCTGCATGCCTGTTGCTCTCTCTAAGGACCCAACGGCGAGCGCACAGGCCAACTGGTGCCTCCTTAGAGCACTGAGCGAGAAATAGAGAAGCGGGGGTGGGAGGGTGGGGTCAGTGTGAGTGTGAGTGTGAGTGAGGGGAGGGGAAGGGGAAGGGGGGAGAGAGAGCGTGGAGGGATGAAGGTAGGAGAGGAAAGGGGTGTTAGACTGGTAGAGAAAGAGTCATGTTTCAAGGACAGCTGAGGAGGGTGTGGGGAATGAAAGTGTCTGTGTGTCCGTCTTTCTGTGAGTGTATTTATTTGTGTTTGTGGTGTGGTTGACAGAGAGCGATGACATGACTGCTGAATGTGTGGTGAAATCCTCGTTCGTTACGGATGCCCAGGGATATGCCTGCATTTCCAGGAGGACCCTGGTGCTGACCCCTTCTCAGACCTGTAAACCTATAGCTGCACTTGCCATATCCTCGTCTATAAGGGGGACGGGTTGGGTTCGACATGTGCAGCAACTACGGCAGCTGTCTGAAACCTACTTGTCTTTGCGCTTGCCTGTAATTGTGTGTGTGTGTGTCCTCTTGAGAGGCTCACACTTCTGCTGGCTCTGTGTCCAGTGACACCACAGCACAAAGAGGTAGATTAGAGAACACAGTGATAGGCCCACATCCAACTCCTGATCAAAATAACTCTCCCAGGACATAGGAGGTTAGAAGGTTAGATGAGAAAGCAGAAGCTGTAGGAAAGAGAGAGAGAGAGACAGAGCAAGAGACAGAGCAAGAGAGCGAGCGAGAGCGTCGAGCAGAGAAAGTGAGAGATTGTTTAGGGGGGAATTTGACACAGAGATAAGAGTTGCCTGTCTGTGTTGTATCAGTTCAGGCACTATTTTTGCCACTAGACAAAGACAAGACAAAACCTGACCTCAACTGTATATATATATATATATATATATATATATATATATATATATATATCTGTAACTGTCCCTCAGACTATGGGAGTGGGTTTGGATGAAGAGAAGAACCATGGTGGGTGAAGGAGGCTGGAAAGAGATAGAGAGATGAGAGCCTGACAGCTTGTGAGAAAAAGGGGGCTTATCAATCAACTCCCTGAGGCTAGCCACGTTAGCGTGGCTCCCCCCTCAGCTCTGTTCCTACCCATGGGAGTCATGGCCCTGCCTACGGTAGGGTCAGAGGGACAAACTGCGTGCCAGGGGGTGTGGGGTGCTGGGTATGGCTGGGGGTGGAAGATAAAAGTTATTGGTCTGGTGATAGATATTCCAGAAAGACACTCATGTCTACCATACCTCAAGCAGTTATTTCTGTCACCAGATTGACTGGGGTCTTCTCTCTCTTATTCCTTCCATCCTTCACTCCATTTCATCCCTCTAGTCTCTACGACCCAGCCTCATCCTCTGGTCGAGGGTGATGCTCTAGTCTCTACGACCCAGCCTCATCCTCTGGTCGAGGGTGATGCTCTAGTCTCTACGACCCAGCCTCATCCTCTGGTCGAGGGTGATGCTCTAGTCTCTACGACCCAGCCTCATCCTCTGGTCGAGGGTGATGCTCTAGTCTCTACGACCCAGCCTGATTCAGGGACAACAGGGTTCTCTCATGCAATAATGTAGAGTGATGAGAGCTAACATGCGAACCTGCTAGACCCCTGGAGGTGTAAAACAGTGTCCAGGGATATTAGCTTGTGGATTCAGCAGTCGTCCTCCATGGAAGTAGGAAAGCAGCGGGCGAGGGAATGTGGGAGATTCCATCCCCTGGGGGTTCTGACGGGAACGCCATGTTGCCGGAGCATCAACCAATCACAGAGCAGCACATTCCTGACCAGGGGTCAGGGACAGGCTGGGGTTACTCCCTTGGTGCCCCTGGTGCCCCGACTGTAAACCTCACTAGTCTGCAGGGCCAGGATAGAGGAGCAGGTCAAAGTGGGGGTTGTCAGGAACATAGAGGAAAGGAAGATTCTGCTCCTTTCTGAAGTTGGTTGATACTGACCTGTTCTTATAAAGACTGTGACTAGAAGTCAAGTGTTTGTCTTCTCATTTTAAGATTACCAACACAGACTGGTTGTAGCACAAAGATTTCACACTTTACACTGTCTAAGAATTAATATCGCTATCTCCTCCCCATCCTCCAGCCCAAGGTCATGTGGATGAAGAACCAGATTCCCATCGGTGAAGACCCCAAGTACCGTCAGATCTCCAACCAGGGCGTGTGCTCCCTGGAGATCCGCAAGACTGGCAACTATGATGGGGGCGTGTACACCTGCAAGGCCAAGAACGCCCATGGAGAGGCAGTGGTAGCCTGCAAGCTGGAGGTCAAACGTGAGTATGGATGGACTGGGCATTTACTGCAAAACACCTACATGACACGATGCATTACTGAGACATGACAGCAAGCACAATCAATCCAAAACCTTTATTTGAAATAAGGTCCTCTTGGTAAAGCAATGCATAAAGGGTACTGCTGTTGTCAAACAGTTACAAACTCGGTCAGATACAAAGGAAATAGTTTGAATAGTAGCACCTTAAACCGAAAGTAACAGGATGCATTTGGTTCTGTTGACGAGTCACATGGTGTACATGCACGATGGGGGTCACTTCTGACCGTCGCTCTTCCTGCTTCTGTTCCAACAGAGGTCATTGTTGCAGACGCTGATAAGGAGAAGGAGGAGGAGTAAAACAAAACCAACACACACACAGGTGAGTAACACACTTCGGTCAGCGTTGGCCAATCTCAAAGCTCTGATGCTCTTCGCTGGCATCGAGCTCACAGCCTCACATTAGAGGCATTACTCTCTGCCCTTCTCACCCTGTGAGAGCCTCACACACACACACACACACAGTCATTCTTGCCCCCTTGCCCCCAAGTCGTCTTACCCCTCCCACGCCCCCCCCCCCCCCCCACCCCCTCCCCCATCACACCCCAACAGCGAGACACTTTGGGAAGTGGTAATGTGGAGAAGATTAATGTTAGTGAAATTGCAATACCGAACAGCGAATGGCTGTTTGCCCTGCTTTGATGTTTCTATACATGTGTGCAAACTGCTAGGCAGCTTGTGATACTTGTTGGACAGATTGTTTAGTGCTCCTCAAATGCCAGTGGAGTTTCCCTTTCAAGGAGAGCCAGGGAGAAGTTGTGGAGCGATATTCCCTGGCATATCTTGCTATTCCCAGCTCCCCTCCATACCTCCAACTCTCCTAGCAATGCTGCAGAGAGGAACAGAATCATAAAAGCACACAGAAACGTAGGGATAGAGAGAGAGAGAGAGAGAGAGAGAGAGAGAGAGAGAGAGAGAGAGAGAGAGAGAGAGAGAGAGAGAGAGAGAGAGAGAGAGAGAGAGAGAGAGAGAGAGAGAGAGAGAGAGAGAGAGAGAGAGAGAACAAAAAGAGATAGAGAGATAGAGAGAGAGAAAGAAGTAAAATAATGGAGTAACGAGAAGCTCGGCAGGGAGCTAGGAAATATAGAGTAAGAAGGAGAGAGAGAGTAGAGGGGTTATAAATTGAGGAGAGAGAGAGGAACATGGAAGGAGGGAAGGAGGGAAGGAAGGAGTGATGATGCAGAGGATGGGTCAGGGTAATGGTTTCCACATGAAGGACCAGTCTGTAATGTGACCCAGTGTTTTACGGCCCATGTAAAAAGAGCCGAAGCTACTGTACATACAGATCTGGACTGCAAATGACCAACCATGTCCCCGTCTCTGTCATGTGACTGTGAAGATTTATGATGATAGATAGATCAGACAGAAAGACAGATAGATAGATAGAAAGATAGAGAGAAAGAAAAAAAACGTAGGAGGACAGAAAGACAGTTTGACAGGAAAAGAGGGAGATAGAAAAAGAGTGCATTTGCCTTTTTGACCAGACAGAGGCAACAGTGGATTGAAACGTGTCCACTTGAAATGGGTGGTGGACACATTTCAAATTTCACAGCGATCCACTGCTGCCTTGAAATGTGTCCCAGGGTGGTGTATGTGACAAGATGAGAGGTCCTGAGCTTGCTTTTCTGTTCTGAGTTCAGGTCTTACCATTAGTCTCTCTGTCTGCCTGGTATGTCACAAAGGGGTGGGGGGGGGGGGGGTGAAGAGGGAGGGAGGTATGGAGGAATGGAGGAGAGGCAGCTGTGGCCCCCCTAAGACACAACCATACATGGGAGGACTCTTCAAGTGAGGGGGTGCAGAAGTTCCTTGGGTGGTGTATGTGTGTGTGTGTGTGTGTGTGTGTGTGTATACCCGCCTTCTAAAAATGACTTTCGGTGCGATGGCGCTCAGGGCTGTCGATCTCTTCACATTACCATGAGTCAACAGGGTAAGAGGAGGTCCCCCACTGGTAGAGGGGAGAAGAGAGAGGATGAGGGGAGGGGAGGGGAGGAACATCCAACCCAGGTAGACAGGTTACATCAGATACTGCCATTAAAGATTGAAGAATGGATTCACACGCACACACTCAAACATCTAATACATTGTCTCTTGTCTTCCAGTGCCTTAGCAGGACCAGTGGGAGTCTGGACCTTAGTTTTCAAATGTGAGTCATTGTTTCTCTGTGTGTGTTCGCTTATTGATTGTATTACATTTGACATTTTATTCGTTGAGCAGACGCTTTCATCCAAAGCGACTCGCAAATTGCCTACAGTCCATCTGTTCCACAGGTGTGTGTATCCAGTATCTCATCCTATGTCTGTACTCTCCCAACCATAGATTGTTGATGGAGTTGAGCAAGACAGACGATTGGCTGCGCTGCAGCATGTACATAAGAAGAAGGAGGAGAGGACGTCACCCACCCCACACACACACACACACACACACACACACTCCCCTCCCAGCTCCACCCCCGTGTACCCACCCTATGAGGACTGCAGGAAAACACCCATCCCAGATGTTCTTATTTGTTAAACCCAAACCAACCTGTCGAAGTAACGCCAAAGAATACACCTGGAAACGCATTGGATGTATGCTTAGTTGTGCAGGCTAGCGTCGAGGGAGTCACTGTTATCCAGCGCTATTTATTTCTGCTTCCTTGTGTCTGTCTGCTGTTTATTTTCACCCGTGTGTTTGCTCAATAAAAGGGTGAACCCACAGACATGTGAGTGTGAATGTGCTGTGCATGAATATGCATTAAAGTGTATTTTTTGAGACAGAGATATTAATTTGTGTCTTTTTTTTTACTCTCCTCTTTATTGACACTTGGATTGACTTTCCTTTTCTCCGAGTCTTTTATACCAAGTTAATACTCGTAATAGTTACTGGACATTGTATGAGGGGTACACTGACAGCCTGGCTGTACAAAACATTAGGGGTCGATGATGTTACACAACTTTACACTTAACTCATGCTACATCAATATGTTTTACTTCCATGAATGTGTTAACAATAATGGCTTTACAACTGGCACAAGGTGGGCACAGTTGGTTCTGGGTGTGATTGTTTTGAAATCCAGGGGGTGCCTGAAATGATGTCAACTGTGTCAGCAGATGTCAGGTTTAGTCTGTGTTTTAAATGCTTAGTCATTTTCCTATGCCATCTCACAAGACATCGACTGTGTCTGCACTTCTGTAAGTTCTTACATATCGTATTTACTGATCCTGTAGTAGAACATTACTCCACCTTGTCATGGTGCAACACTGACACCTAAAGGTCACTTGTTATTTCTGCGTCTGTGCTTGTTTCTCTCTGAGACACACAGTCTCTCTCTCGTTCTCTCTACCTCTTTTTTATCTCTTTCTTTCTGTCGACCTGTTTCTATCTCGCTCAGAATTAAGACGACTTTTCTGGTATCGGTACTTTACTTCACTATTTATTTTTTTTCCAACTTTTTACTTCCACTCCTTACATTTTTTACACAAATATCTGGTCTTTCTACTTCGTACAGTTTTTTACAATCACTTTGACACAAATTTCAGTACTTTGATGTCCTTTCTCAAAACTCACAACTGATACGCTAACACAATTTTCAATTGCTTGGATACAATACAAATTCACCTTAGATCATTGAACTATAATCATCTGTTCAAAATGATACAACTAATCAAAGTAAGACCATTTTAAAATGAAATTCACAGATACATCTGAAATGTCTATAATTTCCTTACATTAATGATCTGTCAATTGATACGACTGCTCAAAATTATAAGTAACTCTTGCATTTCTCTTACTGCATAGTTTTGTAGAAAATATTCCAAGTTTAGAACATGAAAGATTCAGTTTTCAGATTTGAAAACCAGCAGCACTTCTAGGTATGCATGTCTTGTACTCTAATTGCTTTGTCAATTTACAGCTTTGTACTTTCCCCCATACTCTCCCTTCCTCAACCCAATTGAGGAATTGTTCTTCACATGGAGGTGTAAGATAGGCACCCTCATGAACAAGTTACTCTTCTCCAGGCCATGGATGATTCCAATGATTCCCCTGTCTGTAATATTCTCTCTTAGTCCATTTATGGTGATGTAGTATCTTATGAAACATGTATCGCATATTTTGTAGTACAATATGTAATGAATGTACAAACAACTACATGGTGAAAGTATGGGTATCTTGTGTGTGGATGATCTAAGTGAATGTTCCTATGGTATTTTTTGAACTAATGTTTCTGCATGTGCAAGGTAAAATATGAACATACAATGTTATGCCTTGAACATGTGACAGTGTGTGTTACAATTAATGACGGTTTCGAGTTTTGTATCTAGAGTTTTGAAAAAGGACATCAAGGTTCTGAAATTTGTGTCAAAGTGATTGTAAAATTTCAAGCCAGTCTTGTTACTTTAGTGTCAATCTGTATTTGGTGACGTGACCTCTTTCTCTCCTCTACGTTCTCTGTGTGTGGAAAGTAGAGGAGAGGTTTTGAAAGGTTTTTAAAGTTTGACTTTTTTATTTACATTTCGGATCACCCATGGCCATAATGAGGAAGATGTTCGAAATGTCTATAGTTTATTTTTGTATTAATGTCTTAATATGGTCCGGTTACCAGCGTGACACTAAAACTTGGTAGCAATGGCTACTTTTTACTTAAGTATAGAGCCCACACTTCTTTACTTTAACTTGAGTGAAAAAGTCAACTTTTACCAGTCTTTTTAAACATGAGTATCTGTACTACTTGAATGAAGGATGTGTGTACTTTTGCCATCACTGATCTCACTATCTATTCATCTGTCTGTATTTCTGCTTTTAACATAGACAGGGCAGTATTCATAAAATGCAATACACTTATTATTATAAACTATTATACTAAAAGTAAGTGGCTTTTTGATGACCAGTTTTGAAGAATCTCACAGATAACTTGCCAGGCACACGCCTGATGAATCAGCCAGCCACAGGGCTGCAGGATGTGGTGTTTGATTCTGCTCCACATCCTTTTCACACTCTGAACACACCCATCATGCAGGGGTCTGATGTTACAAATGCATGTGACAGTTGTAAGGATAGACTTCTATTGACTTTTATTTAGATGGATCTCAGGGCTCAACATTAACATTTTTTGGCACTGGCCCAAGACAATTTTTACTGGCCCCCCCTCCAAAAGTTGTAATTTATCATTGTTACAACAAAACCAAAGACTTATAAGTTGTGTTATTCTGTTAACATGTTTAACCATTTATTAAACACATCCTGGATATAAAAAGAACAACAATGAAATCACATTTCTAGTGATAAAAAATAAAAAGGTAATAGTCAGCAAAACAATTGACTTTTAACCTCAAACGTGACGTGCTCTCTTCCCTGCTGACAGCCATCTCTCTGCACAACTGAAACCTCTGGTCCCTCAATGCTAATATATAAAAGCTTCCATAGCATTTCATCAGTATGATACTAAGTACCTAAGTCGACACCATTCTTCTGCTGCAGTTCAATAGCCTGGGGGAACGAGGCGAACGGCTGGCCCGTCTTAATTACGTGATATGCCGTTGTTATAAATCGTGCAATAACACGATGGGCATCTACATTTAAATTCCTGACCAGCATAGTCAACGGCCTGGAAGATGGATTGTCAACCATCCGCTTAGCTGTCACGCAAACCAGGTGCTGTCTGCTACTGCTAGCATGGCTGGTCAGGTATTGTTTTCGAAAATTGTCGGTGCCTCTGTAAAATGTAAAAATATCCACTTTTGTCTGCTTTAGACGGGAACATACGACAAACGACACAGTGCATCTTCGTTCCATAAAAAAGTTGCTTCCGTTTGAGCTCGTAGCTCTACTTTGCTGCCATCTTCACTTTATTGTCTCGCGCCAGTCTCGCGCCAGTTGTTAAAAAATGTATCGAGATTAGAGAATTACAATTTGACAACCACTCGTCACTCCTCAACTCTTGATTTGCCAACTGTGCGCCCCACGAGCTGCAAAGTTATTTATGCATTTAGCAGAGAGCAAAACATATGAAGGATGTTAACTTTTACAATGCACATTTTTTTTTCAATCAATAATTTGCAGTGGCCCGATCGGGCCAGTGAGTTGCTAGTTTAACTGTCCCGACAGTGGACAGTTAAACTGGATCTTTCTTCTATGGATCATGTCAACTCCCCTACAGTCAGCCTGGCTTTTAGTCTTGGGTCTTGCATTTTGATTCAGTGAGGGTACTAGAAATTGAGCTTTTGATTTGTTCCCTTATCTCTAGCTGATCGTAAGTCCAGAAGTACAAGTTAGATAGGTATGGGTATGGTTGAACAATCATTTCCTGTTTCGTCAAAAGGAGTGTCAGACAGTGTTTAGGGCAGGAAAGGCAGATGTATGCTGAAAGTTTGAGGTGAGGTTGGAAATATGCATAACCCACAACACACACACAGCATCTGTACAAGGGGACACACCACACACACAAACTGCTGACATGCACACACCACACACATACACACAACAGCACACCATGCATGCAGAAGCACACTACAGTGTAGAGTGAGAACAGCAGATGCAGGTCAGAGAAGCTGGGTGTGCGTCACCTTCAGAGACACTCAGAGGAAAATGTGTCTCGATAGGCTCCTCGTCTTCTGTAAGTTATCATTTCTTCAACATTTTTGAGAACATTTACATGTAGGGTGAGTTCAGGTAATGTGGGACATCAGGTAAAGTGGGACAGTTATGCATTTTGATGATTTAATATGTGCAAAACCAACATCCAATCACCAGAGCTGATCTTGACTCGTAAATACAACACTCTAGTCTATGCAGTGGTTTTTATTTGTCTGACATCATCTGAGTATGCGTGATCTGGCTTGACAGGGGGTCCGTACAGAAAAAAAAGCATCGAAAGTTCAGCGGCATATGACATTCTATTTCTCAATGATAAGGCTGGCAAAAGGAATTTAAATTAAGTTACACTGAGTATTATTGCAGCATAATGAAGGGGTTTAACCACTGATTGAAACACACAAAAATGTGTAAAATAATGCTTTGTTAGCAAATAACAAAACGTTTTATGTGACTGCATTCTAAAGTGGAACATCTAGTAATGCTTTGTTTATGCTATAAAAGTAATTTAATTCGACAATTCTCACATTTTTAATACCAATGCATCACACTGCACTTAAGTTCCCAAGTAAATAACAACTTTCACTGTCATCGAACCAGCGCTTTCAGACTTGTAAGCGTGACCCGCTAGTCCAACAGAATGCTAACGCATCGTGACTATAGCTAGCTAGCACATATACTGCAGATCACTAAGGTTTACATCAGTTACACTTTATGCCTATTGTATAAGTCAAACCCCACAACTAAATGAATCTTGCCACACCCTTGCACTGTTGCATTGTTGTATATAAACGAATTATTATTAATATTAGCGATAGGCTGACAGACGATGACTGTCCCACTTTACCACACAAGCTGTCCCACCTTTGTATTTTTTGTAATTTTTGTATTTTTATATTGTAATTTACGGCAACTTATATTTTATTGTATATTTAATTCTATTATAATCCCACTTAGTACTGCTAGTTTATGTACCCTTAGTATAGTTAGTCCACATATTTAAATTTTAGGTATATGTTTATTGTATGCACCTTCCTGCCAAAGCAAATTCCTTGTCTGTGCAAACTTTCATGGCGAATAAATCCCTTTCTGATTCTGATTCTGATTACCTGAAAATGCTTCCTGAGTGAGAGAGGGGATAATGTTATGTTTCAAAGTGTGTATCTCCTAAAATATTGTGTATCCCCATTTCATTCCAACATGAAAATGTTCCTAAGTCCTAAAACCATTTACAGAAACCTTTTGCCTCGTCGGATATTTGTGTTTCTCTGGGTCTTTCACAAACTATTACGCCCTTACAAGTTTTGGAAAGGGTATCTACCTTACGTTCCATCTTAATGCGCGAGCTCTGACAGAGAACTGTCATTTTGATCAGATAGTGCGGCATGCAAAATACGACCAGTACGAAAAAAAGAGAAAAAACTAAAATTGTCATATTTTCTGTTCTGCAGTGCTCTCAGTTAGTCTCTGCTCAACCCAAGATCATACAAAAGTTACACCACAACTGGATGGTAAGAACACTTCTCTTTCTTTCTCTAGTCTCTCTGTCTCTGTCTTTCTATTTATTTATCTTTTTCTCCCGATTAAATTAAACAGTGTCATGATAATTCTGCTGAACAAGATAGAAAGGTTAGCAGTCAACATAACCAAAAGAGCCTGAATCCGTGTTCACACTTGACTTTTTTTTTCCGTTCTATAACACCTTTGTGCATAAGCAAGCTTCGCTCGACTTGAACATTCTTTGCATTGCTGTGTATCTTTACATAAGGTACAGTACATTAGGGTTCAAGGCAAAAAAATCACAAGTGATGCGTTATAACAGAAGTAAAACTAATTTAGCAGATAGAAGAGAATTTAACGCTTGAATTTCCTATATGATTAATGAAGTGAATTGACATCATTTGATCACAGCTTTGCTGTTCTGACAAAGGGCTGCTTTGTTTCTGTAAACCATGGACAGTATCTTTTTTCTATTTTGGTTCTGCTTTCTGTTCTACAAACATCCTCTCCTCAATAGCTGACGTTTGAAAAGTTTCCTATCATAACCACTTCTCTGTTCTCAGTGACTGGAGTGACTCCAAGCCTGTCTTTGGAACCAGCCACTGAGAGTGTGTATACTGGGGAGGAGGTCACTCTTCACTGTCAAGTTGATGTCTCCACTGGCTGGGAATATCTGTGGTACAAAGACTCCCAGGGAACACAACTGCCCATCTCAGGCATCAGTTACACCTTCAAGACTGAACTGGGTTATGCTGGAACATACTGGTGCAGAGTCACAACAGAAGCAGCATTCTCCCAGTTTAGCAGCCCAGTCTCATTAATTGTCAATGGTGGGAAAATGTTGAACTGTGTCATTTATCACTTTATCATTTATCAATCTGGAAAATGATTAAGATTCCTGTGACCTGCTGTCCATCTGACATTTATTATCTGAACTCTAGAACCACCAGTCCCATCCCTGAAGCTGCTGTCTGGATGGCTGGATGTGTTCCCCTCTGAGAGAGTGGAGCTGAGATGTGGGGTTCAGGACAGCTCTGACTGGACATATATGTGGACCAGAGGAGGACAGAAGGTTGGATCAGACCAGACTGTCTCCATCAACTCAGAGGGAGCTACTCTCTCCATCGTCTCTGCTGAACAGAAACACTCTGGAGAGTACAGCTGTTTGGGACAACACAAGACCAGGCCTGTGACCACTGAATCCAGCAAATCAGTCTCTCTGAGTGTCTATGGTGAGCTTTCTTTTCATGGTTTTCAAAATAATCAGAATTATAATTATTGGTCTTGATCAGTTGTAATGACTGTATATTGAACATTGCTTTTGTTAATTACCGTAAAACCAGCATCCAAGCCCAAGCCGCAGTTGAGCCGGGATCCAGGTTTTGAGGTGATGTATGTTGGAGAGTCGGTCACCTTCACCTGTAAAGTTGATGTCTCCATTGGCTGGGAATATCTGTGGTACAAAGACTCCCAGGGAACTCCACTGCCCATCTCAGACACCAGTCAGAGCAGTTACACCATCAAGACTGAACTGAGTCATGCTGGAACATACTGGTGCAGAGTCAGAAGAGGCAGCCATCAGTTTCACTCAGAAAACAGTGTTGACATCCGTCTGAAAACGCAAGGTAAGTTAAATAACTAATGACGTGTGAAACATTGGGAAAGGAGTTGAAAAGGACTTGACACCAGATCAAATGAGCTTTTCTTCAGACATAACATTGACCTATTTGCTAAGGTTGTACAAATTATTTTAAGTTGTTATTAATTTTATCATATTTAAAATCATGTATAGTACAGCTAGAAAAAACAGTGGGTTGCAAAAAAATCTATTCTTCAGTACTTAGGCATTTATTTACATTCTTAGAAGTAGAGTATACAAAAATAAACCTATAAAATTACTGTTTTTCCTATTTATCTTATGTGACGTCTCCCATAGCTGTCCCAGTCCCATCCCTGGAGCTGCTGTCTGGATGGCTGGATGTGTTCCCCTCTGAGAGAGTGGAGCTGAGATGTGGGGTTCAGGACAGCTCTGACTGGACATATACATGGACCAGAGGAGGACAGAAGGTTGGATCAGACCAGACTGTCTCCATCAACTCAGAGGGAGCTACTCTCTCCATCGTCTCTGCTGAACAGAAACACTCTGGAGAGTACAGCTGTTTGGGACAACACAAGACCAGGCCTGTGACCACTGAATCCAGCAAATCAGTCTCTCTGAGTGTCTATGGTGAGTGTCTGTGGGTTGAAATAGTAGGTGACCATTGCAACCATTATTCTTCATCTTAAATTAACAACAAAAGAAGTGTTCATGTGATCATTTACACTGATCAGCTAAGATCATCACTGTTGCTTTGGCATATTTGCTAAATGTTTTGTACTGAACCAAACCTAGTAGCACCATCTGTTTAGTTGAATTGTTAGCGTTGCAATGTGTTGATTTTAAATATTTAGAGATTGTCAGACGTATACATTGGAATGCTAACTCGTATCTGTGGAACTATTTGGTCTATTATTTTATCTCACAGATGAGAAACCCAAGCCCCAGTTGAGCCGGGATCCAGGTTTTGAGGTGATGTATGTTGGAGAGTCGGTCACCTTCACCTGTAAAGTTGATGTCTCCACTGGCTGGGAATATCTGTGGTACAAAGACTCCCAGGGAACTCCACTGCCCATCTCAGACACCAGTCAGAGCAGTTACACCATCAAGACTGAACTGAGTCATGCTGGAACATACTGGTGCAGAGTCAGAAGAGGCAGCCATCAGTTTCACTCAGAAAACAGTGTTGACATCCGTCTGAAAACGCAAGGTAAGTTAAATAACTAATGACGTGTGAAACATTGGGAAAGGAGTTGAAAAGGACTTGACACCAGATCAAATGAGCTTTTCTTCAGACATAACATTGACCTATTTGCTAAGGTTGTACAAATTATTTTAAGTTGTTTTTAATTTTATCATATTTAAAATCATGTATAGTACAGCTAGAAAAAACAGTGGGTTGCAAAAAAATCTATTCTTCAGTACTTAGGCATTTATTTACATTCTTAGAAGTAGAGAATACAAAAATAAACCTATAAAATTACTGTTTTTCCTATTTATCTTATGTGACGTCTCCCATAGCTGTCCCAGTCCCATCCCTGGAGCTGCTGTCTGGATGGCTGGATGTGTTCCCCTCTGAGAGAGTGGAGCTGAGATGTGGGGTTCAGGACAGCTCTGACTGGACATATACATGGACCAGAGGAGGACAGAAGGTTGGATCAGACCAGACTGTCTCCATCAACTCAGAGGGAGCTACTCTCTCCATCGTCTCTGCTGAACAGAAACACTCTGGAGAGTACAGCTGTTTGGGACAACACAAGACCAGGCCTGTGACCACTGAATCCAGCAAATCAGTCTCTCTGAGTGTCTATGGTGAGTGTCTGTGGGTTGAAATAGTAGGTGACCATTGCAACCATTATTCTTCATCTTAAATTAACAACAAAAGAAGTGTTCATGTGATCATTTACACTGATCAGCTAAGATCATCACTGTTGCTTTGGCATATTTGCTAAATGTTTTGTACTGAACCAAACCTAGTAGCACCATCTGTTTAGTTGAATTGTTAGCGTTGCAATGTGTTGATTTTAAATATTTAGAGATTGTCAGACGTATACATTGGAATGCTAACTCGTATCTGTGGAACTATTTGGTCTATTATTTTATCTCACAGATGAGAAACCCAAGCCCCAGTTGAGCCGGGATCCAGGTTTTGAGGTGATGTATGTTGGAGAGTCGGTCACCTTCACCTGTAAAGTTGATGTCTCCACTGGCTGGGAATATCTGTGGTACAAAGGTTCCCAGGGAACTCCACTGCCCATCTCAGACACCAGTCAGAGCAGTTACACCATCAAGACTGAACTGAGTCATGCTGGAACATACTGGTGCAGAGTCAGAAGAGGCAGCCATCAGTTTCACTCAGAAAACAGTGTTGACATCCTTCTGAAAACGCAAGGTAAGTTAAATAACTAATGACGTGTGAAACATTGGGAAAGGAGTTGAAAAGGACTTGACACCAGATCAAATGAGCTTTTCTTCAGACATAACATTGACCTATTTGCTAAGGTTGTACAAATGATTTAAAGTTTTTTTTAATTTTATCATATTTAAAATAATGTATAGTACAGCTAGAAAAAACAGTGGGTTGCAAAAAAATCTATTCTTCAGTACTTAGGTATTTATTTACATTCTTAGAAGTAAAGTATACAAAAATAAATCTATAAAATTACTGTTTTTCCTATTTATCTTATGTGACGTCTCCCATAGCTGTCCCAGTCCCATCCCTGGAGCTGCTGTCTGGATGGCTGGATGTGTTCCCCTCTGAGAGAGTGGAGCTGAGATGTGGGGTTCAGGACAGCTCTGACTGGACATATATGTGGACCAGAGGAGGACAGAAGGTTGGATCAGACCAGACTGTCTCCATCAACTCAGAGGGAGCTACTCTCTCCATCGTCTCTGCTGAACAGAAACACTCTGGAGAGTACAGCTGTTTGGGACAACACAAGACCAGGCCTGTGACCACTGAATCCAGCAAATCAGTCTCTCTGAGTGTCTATGGTGAGCTTTCTTTTCATGGTTTTCAAAATAATCAGAATTATAATTATTGGTCTTGATCAGTTGTAATGACTGTATATTGAACATTGCTTTTGTTAATTACCGTAAAACCAGCATCCAAGCCCAAGCCGCAGTTGACCCTGGATCCAGGTTTTGAGGTGATGTATGTTGGAGAGTCGGTCACCTTCACCTGTAAAGTTGATGTCTCCACTGGCTGGGAATATCTGTGGTACAAAGACTCCCAGGGAACTCCACTGCCCATCTCAGACACCAGTCAGAGCAGTTACACCATCAAGACTGAACTGAGTCATGCTGGAACATACTGGTGCAGAGTCAGAAGAGGCAGCCATCAGTTTCACTCAGAATACAGTGTTGACATCCGTCTGAAAACGCAAGGTAAGTTAAATAACTAATGACGTGTGAAACATTGGGAAAGGAGTTGAAAAGGACTTGACACCAGATCAAATGAGCTTTTCTTCAGACATAACATTGACCTATTTGCTAAGGTTGTACAAATGATTTAAAGTTGTTTTTCATTTTATCATACAGCTAGAAAAAACATTGGGTTGCAAAAAAATCTATTCTTCAGTACTTAGGTATTTATTTACATTCTTAGAAGTAAAGTATACAAAAATAAATCTATAAAATTACTGTTTTTCCTATTTATCTTATGTGGCGTCTCCCATAGCTGTCCCAGTCCCATCCCTGGATCTGCTGTCTGGATGGCTGGATGTGTTCCCCTCTGAGAGAGTGGAGCTGAGATGTGGGGTTCAGGACAGCTCTGACTGGACATATATGTGGACCAGAGGAGGACAGAAGGTTGGATCAGACCAGACTGTCTCCATCAACTCAGAGGGAGCTACTCTCTCCATCGTCTCTGCTGAACAGAAACACTCTGGAGAGTACAGCTGTTTGGGACAACACAAGACCAGGCCTGTGACCACTAAATCCAGCAAATCAGTCTCTCTGAGTGTCTATGGTGAGTGTCTGTGGGTTGAAATAGTAGGTGACCATTGCAACCATTATTCTTCATCTTAAATTAACAAAAGAAGTGTTCATGTGATCATTTAGACTGATCAGCTAAGATCATCACTGTTGCTTTGGCATATTTGCTAAATGTTTTGTACTGAACCAAACCTAGTAGCACCATCTGTTTAGTTGAATTGTTAGCGTTGCAATGTGTTGATTTTAAATATTTAGAGATTGTCAGACGTATACATTGAAATGCTAACTCGTATCTGTGGAACTATTTGGTCTATTATTTTATCTCACAGATGAGAAACCCAAGCCCCAGTTGAGCCGGGATCCAGGTTTTGAGGTGATGTATGTTGGAGAGTCGGTCACCTTCACCTGTAAAGTTAATGTCTCCACTGGCTGGGAATATCTGTGGTACAAAGACTCCCAGGGAACTCCACTGCCCATCTCAGACACCAGTCAGAGCAGTTACACCATCAAGACTGAACTGAGTCATGCTGGAACATACTGGTGCAGAGTCAGAAGAGGCAGCCATCAGTTTCACTCAGAAAACAGTGTTGACATTCGTCTGAAAACGCAAGGTACGAGGTTTTAGCAAGGGACTTTAGCAGTATAGAAGTAAGGTGTGGCAACAAATGTTGTCATTCAAGATAAATATTCTTCTAATGTTAAACTGGGGTCAACCTTTACAAATGAACAAATTGTATGCCAAATATCCTCATATTATTCTCCCATTCCTTGTCTTTGTTGTCTCTCTGTGTGTGTGTGTGTGTGTGTGTGTGTGTGTGTGTGTGTGTGTGTGTGTGTGTGTGTGTGTGTGTGTGTGTGTGTGTGTGTGTGTGTGTGTGTGTGTGCGTGTGTGTGTGTGTTTCCGTAGTCCGTCCGTGGGCAGAGATGACGTTGGAGACAGGTTGGACAGATGTGTTCTACACTGATAGTCTGGTACTGAGATGTGAGATCCATCAGAGCAGTGACCAGTGGAACTACACATGGTAAACTTACAACTACAAACTCAACAATCCCAACAGCACGACATATAGAAGTACAACTTATTGTGATTGAATATCAATTATTATTGTTTTTTTTTTTGTGTGTCTAGAATAGGATTGGTGAATGACTATGTTCACACAACATGTGTAAAGTGTACATTTTCCTTCATCATATATCTTCAACCCCCTTCCCTACACACACACACACATACACACACACACCCATACACAGGTACAGAGAGGAGGTGTTTGTGGTTAACTCTGGGGACAGGAAGTACACTGTGACGCCCCAGGAGGACCCTGACCAGAGCCAGTACAGCTGTGAGGGCCAACGTGAAGGGAGGCCATCTTACTCCACCCGTAGTGAAGCCTTCAAGACTCGGAACTTAGGCAGGTCACCTGAGAGGAGGATGATCTTAGAATATGTGCCTTGAATAAGTCTGCACATATATTGAATATAGTGAATCAAGCAAAGAAGAAAATTTATTCTGATTTCTTTATCTTTATCTGTCCATGCTTCCGTTAACTTTCTCCCTCCCTTTCCCTCTCTCTCTCGTGCTCTCGTGCTCTCTCTCTCTCTCTCTCTCTCTCTCTCTCTCTCTCTCTCGTGATCTCTCTCTCGTGATCTCTCTCTCGTGCTCTCTTTCTCTCTCTCGTGCTCTCGCTCTCTCTCTCTCGTGCTCTCTCTCTCTCATGCTCTCTTTCTCTCTCTCGTGCTCTCTCTCTCTCACTCTCTCTCTCCTTCATAGCTCTGAAGAGGAAGGTTCTTCTCTCCATCTCTGGCTGCCTCTTCTTCGGCCTCATCATTGTCTTCATCGGATGCGTCGGCCTACGTCTGACACGCAAACCAGGTTTGTGCCTTTAGCCAAAATGTCCCCTTGCCCCTGTAGGAGTCCCTGTAAACATTGCCCACTGTCAGCCTAATTTCACAGGTTGTCTGCTGTATGTCATACATGTAAATAACACACACGTGAGACAACATGTAACTGTACATATGATACAATCACTTTGACATGTCCATGCTCAACACACGAGCCTGGCTGATGTCAGGGTGTTCTAGTTCTAGAGACTGCACAGTGTTTAGAGAGGACAACTTGTGGTGAGGTCATGGTTTTCATCGGTTGTTCTTTTTACTTCTGCTGTAGAAACTGAGAAAACCGAGACAGAAAACTTGTTCCTCTCCATGGCTCAGCTCAAATCAAGCACTGGTATGTAGACCAAACTGTATGATTCATCTTTCATGGTAAACGGAAGTCAATCAATAGTCAGTAATGCAGAATTGGGATTCTGAACACTCTTTCTTTCATATATACACACATACAGACACACCCACGCACCTTGAATGGACAAACTTTGATCTATAATATCGTGATAGGCTTGTAAAAAGATGGTTAGTGACTTCCTGATCATGCTTCTTCTTCCTCTCTGTAGATACACCCAGTCCATTGAATGGATACATCCTTGAGGCAGATGACAAAGTTGAAAGGGAAGGTGAGTTCACCAATACACACACAATGCACAAACTTATATATAAATCAGTTGGTCTACCTGCATGCTTACTCACCACTGTGTGTGTGTGTGTGTGTGTGTGTGTGTGTGCATGGATCAAGACAAAGATGAGGTGGGGATCTGCGATGAGTCCACACCTCTTCCTATATTTTATGAAAATGAGCAAGGTACAGTAATGATGATCGCCATGTATCCCAAATGTACCGTACTATTCTTTACTGGACGTATACATATACAAACCTTTTGGTACTGTCTCACAGTGACAAACTGTTTCTTTCATTCCACCCCTTAGTGATGTCATCTCAGAACACTGACACACTGGCTGCAAACGGAGGTATGGTCTCCTTCATGTCTCAGGACAATTGACAATCCAGAATATGTCACAATGCTCTACTCTCTCATCCACTGCCCCCATTCTTAATAATCACCTGGTCTGTTAGATCTCTCAGCCTAACCTGTACACATGAGCTCTTTGTCTACTGCTAGAACTTTAGCTCTTAACGTCTAGATTAGGAGAGTCCTCATGTATCTGAATCAACTGGAAGAACTCGGGAAAATGCTAAGGTGAAGAAATGCGAAGTTGTACTTAACATTCTACCATTTGCCAAATACTTGTCCTGTCTTGTCTGGGTTATGAGAAGTATATTTAAGTTCAAGTCTGAAGATTAAATACTTTGTATTGTTTTATGATGTGGCTTTCAGGTATTTTCCAATGTATTTATATGAATCCTAATTCAATTTGTCCATGTAAAGCTAGTACTTTTTAAACCTTTTTATTATCTTCTTATCCTCAGTATGGGTCTATAATAGGATGAACCAATACATAGTAAACTATTGAATATAGTTAATATTCCAGAACCTTCTATGGAACGGATGTCAGCTTGCATGTACAGTATATGAATGTTTAAATAGTGTAGTTCTTGACAATACCACCAGATGGTGGCAGCTACAGTATATATTTATCCTTGTTGCTATTTCTTCAGTTTCCTGTCTTAGTTGTGCTTCTTAAGTAGCTGTGTTGTTTTTCAAATCCATATGAAATCCCGTTAATATAATATAACTTAAGAAGTATTCTATATATGTTAAAGTACAAAAAATAAATTTGTATTGCTAACCAATACCAATGGCTGTTTTTTTACGACGCAGAACATCATCTTAGTCAGAGATACCAGTAGAAGGCACTCCCTTATACTTGCATGTAAGAGACATCTATAATTATCTAACATTTGGTAAATAAAAAAGTAAAGCATAAGGTAATACACATTTCTACTTCAAGATCTCGGCCAGTTTCTCCTCATAATAGACATAGTTGTCTTGGCAGTCTTCCCAGGGAGCAAAGATCTGCTCCTCCTTCTCCACGTAGGTGTCCCACACCTTCAGGAAATCTGTCGGCTTCATCATCCTCAACTTACAGCCCACGCCCACTAGGGCCTTTAGCCCCTCCCCTATCTCTGGCTCCTCCCACATGAAGAGGCGGGAGCAGAGGATGGTGAGGCGGAGCTTCTTCCTCTGACGGAGGATGTCGGCGAGTTTGGTGGCGCACGCCGCGCAGGGGCTGGACGTCACGTACCATGTGACCTCGTAACACTGGTTGGGGTCATAGTGAGGGAGCACCTATGGAAAGGAGCAGAGAGAACTCAGCTCTGTGTGCGTGTGTGTGTACACCTATGAGTGTGTGTGTGTGTGTATGTGAGTGCCTATAAGTGTGTGTGTGCGTGTGTGTGTGTATGTGAGTGCCTATAAGTGTGTGTGTGCGTGTGTGTGTGTATGTAAGTGTCTATGAGTGTGTGTGCCTATGAGTGTGTGTGTGCCTATGAGTGTGTGTGTGCCTATGAGTGTGTGTGTGTGTGTGTGCATGTATGTATGAGTGTGTGTGCTTGTGTGTGTGTGTGTTACCTGCTGAAAGAAAGCCTCCTCTGCGTGTGCCAAGGCATGCTCGTCCTCCATGAAGCCTTGCAGAGGCTCCACACTGCCCCCTGGTGTCTCCACTCGGAAACACAGGAAGGTCTTGTTCCTCCCGGATGAGTATTCAACGTTCCTGAACTGGAACTTGAAATAGAACGGGTTCATTTGTTCCCTATGAGAGGAAAACAAGAGAAAGTGAGAAAATCAGACTTAAAAATCCTTGTGTCAATATCAGTTCCAGTCACGTATCCATCCCTTTTACCTAGAAACTACACTTGGTCTCCTAGAAATCACAGACAACGTTTCACTTCTGCAGCATATGAAACCACCAGCTTTTTCATAATTCAAACCGTTTATTTATGGCCACCACACACCGTCTAGAGATCTATCTGCTATTAAATGTAGTCAGTGACAGTGGTGATTCTGTGTTTCCAGCCCTCCTACTGAACCCAGCAGGCCGCAGGCCAGCTAAAACAACCTCCTTGTCAGGATGAGTCATGCGTTTAATACAGGGGCTGAGGGAAAATCCAAATACCTCAAAATACATCCTTCAAACTGTCCTTCCTGGTCCTTTCCTGTTAATTAATCAAGGTAAATATATATGAGATATCTGAGAATATGAACCATGAAATTGCATTTCATAATACAATATGTATTTAGGTATTATTTGAAAGGAAGAGTGAATGTAGAGTACGCTGGAAGGGTATAGCTATATAAATTCAATGAGTCACCCCTACCCTTACTCCTGAGAATAGATAGCAGGTGCCTGTCATTAGTCTCAGTGTCTCTCATGTACCCTAACAGTAGAGTATTGTTGTTTGTAGAATAGAAATTGAAGAAAGAGAGAGAAAGAGAGAGAAAGAGAGAGAGAAAAAGAGAGAGAGAAAGAGAGAGAAAGAGAGAAAAAGAGAGAGATATGTCTCTGTGTGTGTTTGTGCAGGTTGGAGTGACTGAGAACAGTAGATCTTACCCACCCTGTGACGATCTCAAATGGTGGCAGGTCTATAGGCTGGAACTCTCCATTCTCTTCCACACCATCCATCTTCCCCTCTGCCCCCTCTCCTGCTCCTGCTCCACCATCTCCCTCCTTCTTCTTCTCTTCCTGTGTCTGCGGTTGTTCTTCGGATTTCTCAGACTTCTTCGCTGTTTTATCAGGCTTTTTCACGCCTTTATCTTTTTCTTCTTTTTCTTTCTCCTTCTCTTTATCCGTTTTGTTCTCTGACTTCTTCTCCTTTTTCTTCACGATGGGACGACCTGCGTTCCTGTCAGCCATGATGTGTGTTTGTGTTTCAAAGTAAGTGGCTGTCAGGCAGAGTATGAGGAGAGGTCTGTGTGTGAGCCCCCCCAGAAATAGGTCTATTGTGGTGGCACGAGTATGTGTGCTTGTCTGACTTCAGTCCAGTGAGAAGTTGCTGGTATCATAGCTCACTCCCCCCTTTTTCCATGCCTTTCTATAAAAAGGCCAAGGGACATCCATGAGTGTGTGTGTGTGTGTGTGCCTGGGGGTGAGGGAAGGCCATGTCATAACAGCAGCAGTTGGCCGACATAATCAACGTTGTCATGCTAAGGAGACAACATCACTGAAATAGACTTGTGTGCGTGTTTCTCCTGTGTATTTGTTATATAAACAGAAAGATGCACACAACTTATGCTTTCCTATTTGTCAAACTATCGGTAGTATCAACAACCAACAACAGGCAGGCTATAAATAGCGCAACTCTGGCTCTGTATGTGTATGGGGGTTAGCGGGGTTCTCTAGATAGATACATACTGAACACCTCTCTACTGCTGCCAGTTATAAACTCTTCGGCCCCTGGCCGTACAACCGCACTTAGTCTCGCTAAAGCGCAACCACACGCACCTAAAAGAACAGGCTAAAAGTTGTTCAAAACAATGGATTCTAGCACAACGTGTTTTAGTGTGTGCATGCGTGTGTGAAATTAGCACGCTTAAGACAAACAATCAATGGTTGAATTCCCACAGGCGTCAGTGTGGACGCCACAGGAGGAGGGGAGGGGACGGAGGGAGGGAGGAGGGAGAACGGGATTGTGTTTGGGAGGGAAATGAATTTCTGCACTGCAGATGTAACTAGAGAGGGTACAATTTCTGGGGAAATTGTAGGGTGTGCTTGCTTGCGTCGGTTGTACAGAGATTTTAATGTCATTTTTACAACTGATATTCCTGTATATTTTATATAAAAATGCATAGGGCCTACTTATTATGTATAAATATTACATAGATTTAAAAGAATATTTTTTTTGCTGCTCATTTACAACTCAAAATACGAGTGAAGTGTAGAATGAAATATGATGTCTTCTCATTTCCCCTGGAAGAGGCAGCCTCTAGCTGAATCAAAACGAATACATTTGGCAGACCGGTGTAAAAATGGACCTAATCTCTATGATTTAAACGTCCTTTTAAGTTTTCCCTTCTCGTGATATTTTCAGACATTTAGCCTACTCATATTGCATTCATTCATTAATAAAGAACCCCCTTTGAAGATTATTCTACGACGTTAAAGGCAGAAGATAGAATCGCGATTCAAACAGTACCATCTGCTAACTGAAAATATGCCCCCAAAAACGTAAATAAGCTTGACATTTATTTAGTGGAAAATCGCTCATTCATAAAAAGCTCACTGGTAGCGATCATTGTCAGTAACAACGCAAAATGCGATACAGCCCTGTGTGGAGAAGCTGCGCCGGTAAATTGTACTACTACAGTACAGTACTAGACTACTGCTGTGTTCGTCTTGGTAGCGATTGCGTTGGTTGAATTCGATTAAACGTTCCGTTGTACGGTTTAGGCTGAAATTAATTATTTTCATGAACAGATTGACAAAGTTTAGGCTGTGGCAATGAAGTTCAGGTTAGTAGTCAGATAGTTTCACCTATTGAAAGACTTTTGATTTAAGTAAGGGGAGTGCCGAACATGTTCTGTCGCCGTTTGACTTCCTAAACGGCTGTCTAAGTTAGATGTTTTTGTCGTGTGTCTCCTGTAGGCTACAGCTTTGCAATGAGCAACACTGGTTTGAAACCACAGGTAATGATAATTTCACCAACAAATCGTTTACTTGTAATGTAATGTCATAATAAATCCTACAAAGAAAATGTATTTGTGAGGAATGTTTATTTTAACGATTGAAAACAGATGCATCATAGACCACTGTGGTATGTGTTGCCCGGGCAACAGAGGCTAATGTCATGCTAATGCTTCAGTGAAATAGTAGACTACCGTTTCGAAAGTAGATGTGGGCCTACTTCCTTAATAATATCAGCTAATATTGTACATTACATTTCATAATTGTGTTTCACATCACAAAGTAAAATGAGTAAATAGTTATCACCCTGGCCTCTTTGCTTGTGGCGTTTCTGCAGCTGCCTTGCAGTAAAGCTATAGTTAGCCTAGCTATCCCCCAAGTTCACAGATGCGAAACGAATGTTCTGCTACAGGTAGTCACGCGTGTTTTCGTGACGTTAGTGACGTAGTAACGTCAGTGACTGGGGCTAGCAAATTAGCCACCGTTAGCTTCACTTTTCACCACAAAAACGCAATTTCTACTTAAACCATGCAACGGAATGTAAATAAAAATACAACCAACGCAATCGCTAACAAGACGAACCTTTTGACACCGCCGTTGTGTATGTAGTCCAAATATTGACTGATAGTTAGGGGGGCGAAAATAAACAATAATAAATAAATATATATGTGAGAGAACAAAGGTTGTGCCCTTGCCGAAGGCAAAGCACACCCAATAACGTGAAGCGCAAGAGAGGGGGGATGGGTGGTGGTGGAGGGGGGGCAGTTCAATTACAATTTCCTTTTCCCCCCTCTCTGCTTCTCTGTCTGCCAAGTAATTCATTTCAGAGGCAATTACCGAGGCTGCACAGTAGCTAGCACAGCTTGCCCACGTCTAACTTAAATAGATGAGCTGTCACCGGGGTGGGGGTGGCCTTCAAGCTGCAAACACTCACACACAAACATCTGTGTGTATAGTAACTAGTCGCATGAAGCATAGACATCCCACGTGCATCCAGTGACTGTTTCGGAGTGATAATTTATGATTATGATCTATGGGATCACCTTGTAATTTTATTAGAGAAATTGTTGTCCCTGTAAAGTGATTTCCCCACACAGAAGAAGAGAGGTTGGGGAGAAAAAAGAAAGAGAGAGAGAGAAATAGAAACGGACAGTTAAGAATGTGCATTTTGAAGAAGGGGGGGCAGGGGGGGGGGCTGCCTCGTTGCCATGAGCAACCCCCTTCTCCAGATTGTTTTGATGAGACCAATTCTGTTTCTGTCAGACCATCTCCATCCCTCTCCACCTGACTAACAACCTGGCTGACAGGGTGGGATTGGACTGGGCGGGTCTATCTCGGGAGACATCTAGCTACAGAACACTATATTGTGTCTCAGTGATCATGTGTTGCCCTTTATAGGCTGTAGAACCAAGTACAGTGACGAATGTAACTTCCTGTCTGCCTGGCTCCCTCACAGCTTATTTAAACTGAACCGTAATGGAATTACTTTAAATTACCTAATATCTTTGCTGGCCGGACTACACAATTACAGTCCCTGTTCGTAAACAAAGGGATCATTCCCATGCATGCCCACACACATCCGCGCAGAAACTGAAAGACACACATAAAGGCATGTCAAGCCACCACCAATCCAATCCCTCCTGTGAAAGGTTTTTAGGGTAGAGTCAGGGATCAATCCCATTTCATTTTCCCTCTCCTCAGAAATGAAATTGGACATGAAATTGGAAGGGGGAAAAAGAGCTCATAATGAAATTGAAATGAAATTGACCCCCCAGTCGGTGGAAGGGTATGTGGGCTAAGAAGGATTTGCAGGGGAAGATATAAATGCATTAGGGTCAAAAATGAGATTGGCAGTCTGCCTGCCATTCCTCCACCAGCGAAAGATGTGTGTGCGGACACACACACTCATTCCTATGCGCACACGGCATGCTTTCACTATCAGAAAACACAACAACACATACTGTATGTCTAAGAACACATACTGTATGTCTAAGAACACATACTGTATGTCTAAGAACACATGCTAAGATGTCTCAAACGGACTCAAACAAACTTGCCCATCCACTATTGTACAAGTTTATTGTAGTGAGAAAGAGAAAGGGAGTGAGTGAATCAGTCCATCTTACAATGTGTGTACAAAGTGAAGCCTATCACTCCTGGCTCAGCTTCACTAAGCTTTAACATATTTAATTAGTTACGACATAAGCTTATCATTGATATATAAATGCTATATAAAAGACCATTTGGTTATCCTTGGTATCTGACTACAGTATACTGGCTGGTAGTATAGTACAGGCACAAGCTGTGTTTGGGAGTCAGTGTTTTCTGTAACATAATATTATGATTCTAAATCCTGCTGCAGCTGTAATAAGAATGTCGGTAAATGCATTAGTATTGATCAGCCTTCTTGGTCCACAGAAATATAATACATTATTCTAGATTGTCCAAAGAAACACCTAGACTGTGGTCAGAAGGCTAGTGCTACTCTGCACGCACACAAGTCTGACAATGGTGGCATCAAATACCACCTAAGCCAGAATCCCAATTTAAGAACAGCTAGATAGATGTGACTTCTGAGGCAACTCTGAAATCAATGCATAATCCATGCTCCCAGATCTCACATTGGTTTGAAGTCCTTGAAATAATTTAGGTTCCCATAATTACTGACACAAGCCAATTCCAACCAACGTGAGTTGTTTCCATAGCAACTAAGTAAAACTTGCTGGGCTGTGATGTCAAAGTAGCCCCTTGTTTCAAACTCAAAATAAAGGATGGAACCCATAAAAATATTTTGTTTATATATAAAGTATTTATTTATCTACCGAAACAAGCAAGTTACAACAATTGGAGTCCCTTAAGACCCATCCCCTTAGCTCAGTTGGTTGTAATTGGCCCAATGTCTTACGGTCAGTAGTGAGTGTATCTGAACAGCAGTAGAATTTCTCCCCTACATCCACAGAAGCCTGTAGTTGGCCTTCAGGTAGATGAGTGTCTCCAGGTTCTTTGGTAGGACGCGGCCCGTCTCTGGCCGCAGACAGCGTCCTGCCAGGGAAAAAATGGTTTCTACACCCGTGCTGCTAGCTGGGATGGTGAACGCCCTTTGGGCCACCTGGGCAAGCTGAGGGAAGTCAATGGCCTTCCGCCTCCAGTAGTGCAAGGGCTCCTCGTCCGTGGGCTCCTCATGCAGGTACGCAGCCAGCTCCTGCTCCAGGCTCTTGGCCTGTGCCGTTGGCCTCTGTTTGATGAAGGAAAAGAGCTTGCAGGGTCTGGCCAGTGAGGAGACAGGTGATGGGGCCTGGGATGAAGGTGACTGGGCCTGGGGATGGGTCTCCGAGCAGGGGTCCTGGAGGCTCGAGGCCGGGGTGGAGAGTTTACTCACCTCCTCCAGGACAACCTGCCTGTGCCAGTCATCACTGCTCCAGGAGAGCTTAAACTGGGGGTCCAGGGTGGTGGCAGTGATGTAGAGAGGGTCCTGCAGGAGAGGAGCCAGCCTGCGCTCCACACCTTGGGCCAGGCCCAGCAGGAGAGAGGGGCAGTGGGGGGTGGAGGTCTCTGACAGGTGCTTCCGGAGCCCCAGCACACAGGGCAGAGCTAAGCTGAGGGCCACGTGTCTGTCTGCCTGTCGGTCTCCTTGCACCATGTCCCAGGCTTCAGTGAAGGGCTCCAGCGTGTCTGTGAGCTCCCTCAGTAGCGCCCTCTCTGGGCTGCCCAGCGCCAGCTCCCCTCGCCCGCTCACCTCCTCCAGGAAGTCAGCACAGTCAAGCATGCGCCGCAACACCTGCACGGAGGACACAGTCACCCTTTCCAAATAACAAGAATAATCATTCCAAATATTGGTATCCAATATCCCAGTGGTAAAGCTAACGTGAAGTCTCATAGCAGAGAAATCTCATTAGCATAGGTGCAGCCCAAAACTAGATAAACGCACTATTGCAGGATAATGTGTCTATGTTGGTGTATTTTAAATGTTACAGATGCTACTCACCTTCAGCTGGGACGCCCAGTCCCTTTCCACAGGTGCAGGGCCCCTCAAACCTGCCGGGGGGCCCTCGGGGTTGCCGAACACCTGGTTGAGTTTCTCTGTGGGTACAGCAGAGGTGATGTAATTGTAGAAGCAGGCAGCTTTGGCCAGGGCGGAGGAGAGCTGAGGGCAGGAACGCAACCCCTCTCTCACACAGGCGTCCAGGGAGCGAGAGAAACAGTCCACCCGACACACACCCAGACCCTGGTCCCACAAGTCCCCCCACTCCTCTCCCACTTCTTCCCCTCCGTCGCTCCCTCCGTTCCTCTTGTCCGCTCCCTGCGCGTCCTCGTTCCCACTGTCCACCTCTTCCTCCTCCTCCCCTTCTCCATTGGCGTGGATGTGGAAGCCCGGGAGATGACACGTGGGCCACGTTTCAGCAGGAAAGGCGTCGGCCACCACGCGGAACGCGCGTCCCAGGACCCCGTTAGCATGGCACACCTCTTGAAACTCTGTCAGCACACGGTTGGATGAACTGCCACCAACCAGGGAAAGGCATGCCAGCAAGGCAGAGCGCATCTGCCAATCAGCGGTCAGGAAGTGGCAGGTGACACCCAGGTACCTACCAATGAAACACGGTGACAGGCAATGTTGTTACAAACATGTTGTAGATGATAGAAAACATTGGCCCGAGGTGGAACATTACAGATACTATACAATATGTTATACTTATGGCATTGAGTGATGCTCAAATCTATACCTTAACATTTTTGCTTAAAATACAAATGTTTACCAAGAACCTAAATAAAAGAAAAAAGCAAGTCTTGGATCCAGAAAAGAGAGAATGTGGATACGACAAATACATAAAAACACACATTTAAATGTCCTATACACCTACCCTGCATTGGCCCCTGAGGGACCACTCCACAAATCCAGGCTTAGACTGAGAGCGTGCGCCGAGGCCAAGGCCTGGCGGGTGGCGAGCTGGGCCTGGTAGGCATAGGCTGGTAGAAGCTGGCTCTGGACGTTGCGCCGCGACTCAGGGGTGAAACGAGGCTCCAGAAGGGCGAGGAGCTCACGGAAACCTTGGTTCTCCACGATGGACGCCGGCTGCAGGTCACGCACGATCATCTTTGCGATAGCCTCCGAGATCAGGACCTGAGGGATGACGGTAATATGAGGAAGCCTTAAATACAGCACTTAAAAAAGATATACTACTCCCGGTTGATAACACTGCAATAAGCTTGCATTTGCAACAAACAAACAAAAAAACACAGGAATCTAAAGGTGTGAACCCACCTGCCGAGGATCATGGCGGTCAAACTTGGTTCCTCCTGCAGCCCCTCCTGCTCCTCCTATCCCTCCCCCTCCGGCTCCAGCAGAAATTGTGTGAGAGAAGCGGGCGCTGCCCCCGTTGGTGGCGGTGGTGAGGCCATGCATGGAGCTTGATGAGTATGCCTCTCTCTTCATATCCTTCCTCTTAACAAACTCATCATACATGGCCTGGTGCTTACGCTGTAAGCAGGCATAAAACGAAGGAAAGATGGAGACAAGTGGAGGGGAAGGTAGCCTCCTGAAACTTTGTAACTTTATAAACAAACATTATCCAACCACAGCCATCTCGCTGTGTGAGCAACCATGTAGCCTACAACATTCTGTTTCGTCTATAATTCCTTCTCTCCGGATGTGATGTTTTGAATAATTGTTCCATATTACTCAGAAGCCCTCATTAGTCTGTGACATAGTCATTATGAAGATTGTAGACAGCTTCATAAAGGGAAAATCTTCGGCTAACGACTAGCCCAAGCCATCGGGCAATTCCCTAATTCCCCTCCCCTTTTAAAAAACGTCTCCGCACAACATGAATGTGCCACTGAGGGTTTTATCAAATATATATCATATGAAGGCAAAAAAAGACAAGAATATATGATCATTTTACCTTCAGATGGGTGACGAAGTTGGATGTGACACTTCGTTTGGCCTGAATCCTTGTGCCACAAGCCTTGCAGTTGGATTCGATTTTGCCATTTTCCCCTTCAAATACGATATTAAAGTAATCCAAAATAGATACCTTCGAATTTGACGCCATTGGATTGTACAACCCTTTTACTCGGAAGTGAATAGAACTCTTGATAGACGATCTTGGATAGACTGTGTATCATCTCACCTCGCCTCTGATCATGAGAGTAGCGATGTTTTCTTTTCAATCGAAATGATCACAGTCTGGCATGAGAGCGCAACAAAAGACAATTGCAAACAGCAGTTACATTTCTGCTTTTAGAGCTATCGAATCTGAGAATGGCTACAGTGATGCTGGCCACTGTGCGTGTCATGCTTGGATGTAAAGTATATCGTTTCTAATCCTACACAAGTGTTCCATCTCTTCTCTAGGTCTGTCATCCGTCCGTTGGAGGCAGATGGGTTGGTCTCAGAGCAATTCGGTCTCCATTACAATTGGACCAGGAAGTATACCGTGCACGAGATTATATCGTTCTATTTCGTCAGTTCCCGGTTGGGCATTTAACGCGGCTCCGGTCTCATTTGGTTTTATCCGTTGGATCCATGGATTCGGATTAACCATCATGTGATCTGAGACGGTGTAGCTACTGGCGTAGAATGGAAGCATATTGACTTTATTCAAATTCTATTTTTTTATGGAAACTTCAACCACATTATTTCTGTCAAAATCAAATGAAAAGGAAATCATGTGATTTACATTTTCATGGCTGGTATGCAAATTTCCTGACAATATTAAAAATGAATTTTAGCATTTCATTTTCAAAGTCATGGCCAGCTTTGTAAAATACCTTAAAAATGAATATGCGATCCCACAATAGCATTTTAATTTTCACATTTTGCCTGCATTACCCTCAGTTTATGAAAATGCAATTCCACAATATGATTTAAAATTTCTGTTTTTGTCTGCATTTTTTTAGTCCATATCAAAATGAAATCATGTGATTAGCATTTTCATTTTTGTTTAAATGTGAAAAGTGAGAAACTGCACCACCCTTTGCTATTGTATGAGGAGCTGTTTAGGAAATAATTCAGACTGTCCTTACACAAACACATGTACAGTAAGAATCATTTGATGGTGGGATATACAGAACAGAAGTTACATGGGTGGTGCATTTCAGGGCAGTAATGTGTCTTGCCAAGAAATGCACCCCCTGCTAACTCTGACTAGGAAAGTTCCAGATGCATGAAACTTACTCTGGTTACTCATAGTAATCCCCTCAGTGTAGGCCTACAGTAAGAATAATTTGATGCTGGGATATACAGAACAGAAATTAAATGGGGGGTGCATTTCAGGGCAGGGCTGCATTGTGTCTTGCCAAAAATTGAAGTGACAGCAAAAAATCTTCACACTCCAGAACCCTGCTTTCTTGACTTTTTCTAGATCTGTGTGTTTGGTCACCCAGTATTATTTTTTGGGGGTCCTGTTTAAAGCTATTATGCTCCTGTTTCTGTAACATTGCTAAACTACTTAAAACTGACTTCCAGAAATGCTGAAATGGATTCCGGATACTGAACGCTTTCTCACACTCTTACATTCTCAAACATTCTTACTCATCCTTATAAGACTTGAGTGTTTCATATGTGTATGAATGTGTTTCACATGCGTCTGTGCGAGCATTTAATTTGTATGTAAGTTTTCAGTAGTATGAATGCGTGAACATTTCACATGTGAATGCGTTTTGTGTTTTGTAAAGACAGTATGAATTATTTCCTAAACGGCCCATTGCATTTTCACGCTCTACCGCCGTTTTCCTGGTTTAATTCCTTTTGGGATTTCATTTTCATTTGCATGTTGTTCCGTCCTGTCAGTCATTCCCTGAAGGCGCCAATACTGACTGGTCAGCATTAGTAATTAGAGAATGTTTGCTACGCATCTGACTGGGGATCTGGGATGCTTTCGACATGATCTGCAAAATCTAACTGCACTTCCCCTATATGCCATTGTACCAATTATAGTATAACCAAAGAGTATGGTAGGCCTATATTGTAGGTACCCATATGATTTATCTATGATTGAACCCATTTCCGGATGTCACTGACATCAGTCACTCTTTGCAAGAAGCACACACAGTCGGAATGTATCTTCATCTAAAAACATGTATACATATGCACGAAATATTTTAATAGGCTACATTTACAGCCTGACCATAAAGTACAAGATTGGATTCTAAATCAGTCTATGGCAGTTAGTCTCATGTGGTTGCATCCGTTTTTTCCGGTAAACTTTGTTTGTCTTTCAGGAGTTGCTGCAACTGTCTTCTGGTCCTCAGGACTTCACTCTGGAGAGCAGCAATCTCTGCAGAAAGCTCGATCCCTATATTTGAGAGAGAGAGTGTGTGAGTGAGTGTGTGTGTGTGTGAGTGTCAGAAATGGCTGCATCTTTCGTTTGTGCACTAAATAAGATTTGTGTTTTATTGTTATTGCGTGACAGTTTCAGTGATGAATTTTGCCAGCCCCGACGACTACATTATGTAAACCTCCAAGGTAGGCCTGGTCCATATAGCAAACAAATTAGCGCAATATATGACAATGTTTAATTTAATGAGGAGAAAGTTACACCAGTAAGCTAATAGCTTCACTAATCGCCCCTCCTTCATGTGGCCTCACTGCTACCATAAGGCCTATGTTGAACAGCTTGCCGTCAAAACAAGCTTCACGTTGAAACCTACTTAAGGTAAAAATGTATAGTTTTATACAATCAAAGGCACTGAAAGGCGACCTTAGTGTGTAGATTTAAATGTCAGTATTTTGGCCCCATCATAGTATCTGTAATGTATGATTTGGTCAAATCTATTCTTTTTTGAAAAGACACACTAAACAAACCTTGTTTGAAAGAAGACTGAGCTTGTTTCAGAGACTGGGGCACAAGAATCCCAAACCATTTCAGTGGGTCTTGTTGTGGGTTGTGCTCGGATTTAGTTGGTTTAGATGAGGAACCAACAGGAGCATTCTCAGTTTTCGACGAAGGCTTTTCATCCACATCATCTTCTGCACCGTCCTTTTTAGCTTTAACTCTTCTCCTCACACCTGGTGAACATTAATAGTTAAGAAAGAGCTGGAAATAACACGGGAGTTAATGAGTGAAACAAACTGAAAGCAAATAGGCCTACATTTGGATTATTACTTAATCCCATCGTTCAAATTGTTATTAAGTAGGTATGTTCTTTTTAAAAATAACGTTGATACAATATATTATGACAACGTACCTTCCTCTTTAGGTCCTATATCTTCCACTGGCTTTGAGTCTTTTTCGTTGTCATCGCACATCCGCGTTATTCTCTCAGTGTGAAACTCAGCATCACCATTCGTCAGTGTTCTGTAGCACACGATTCAAGTCAGGCAGCAAATTTAGAAAATCCACATAGCATTATGTACAAATCAAAGCAAATTCTTACCTTGCATGCACACGGACTAGCGGCTCCATCTCGCTCCCATACTGAAGAGACGAAACCTGTTTGTTGCCCATGGAATAACGCGCTTGCGACATGGAAAACCATCCCTAGAGAGCACACAAACGACATTGAGTGTGCGGTCTTTCTAGCCTACACATATTCGGGCAGTTCGGACATTGTTGTGTTGTGCTTTTTTGCTGAAACCCAAACCTGCTCAATGAGTGAGTTCAATCTGCCTCGTTTCTCCTCCAGTTCCTCTAGCTGGTCCATAAATGTAAGCAAAACCTCATCCAACTGTAGAGATGTTTGTGAGTCAGAAAGACCCATCTTCTTTTCTTCCTCTCAGTCCCAAACAACAAAATAGCAGAACATGCAATGTAATCCTTTGATGAACAAACGTCTATCGCTTCCAATTTAATTGATCTAGAGAGCAATGTATGCTTCTTTAGTAATGTCAGAGAATGTCTAATATCTTAAACAGGCTCTGGTAATGTTTACAAACTCTTCCGTTCGTCTTATTTCAGTTCCGCATTGACATGTGACAGACACCACCTGACCTATAGTTTAGCCAATCCAAGCTGCTGCCTTCTCGGTCTTCGGTAGACTAGGACGATCCAAGATCACGCTAGGTAAAGCTCAGTGTCGAATGAATTGACAAAATTGTTTTAGCATCGTATTGCATCTAGGGAATTGTAAGACATTGTTAAAGAATCATCAATTATAAAAAGAGTAGTTCCCATACCGGGAGTCGAACCCGGGCCGCCTGGGTGAAAACCAGGAATCCTAACCGCTAGACCATATGGGACTTGTATATTTTTTATGTGAGACCCGTTTATCAATATGTAGTCGTTGGTAAAGTGTAATAATTTTATTTTTAGGTTGATGTTGATGGAAAGCTGTTGCTACAATTGTTCCATCAGATAACCAAAAGGCATGAAACAACGTGTGCCTGTCTGTTGTAGTCTGTTGTAATATCTTAATAAATTCCTGCCTTGTATTCCTAACCTTATAATGCGTTTATGTTGCGAAAATAAACCGGTTGGACGACAATGTACATAAAGCGTACTTTAAACGCGCAGTGCAGAGCCTTCAGTAGGTTGCCGTGATCGTATAGTGGTTAGTACTCTGCGTTGTGGCCGCAGCAACCCCGGTTCGAATCCGGGTCACGGCAGGGATGTATCCCTGACACGGCAGGAGGGTTCGCTTTTGTTTAGTTATTGGAGAAGTGTAATGTATTACAGCACACGTGTGTGTTGGTTATTACATCGGTTGATGCCAATAGTTGATAAGGTATAGTTCGTTTACAACTCGTACTGGATCTGATATTGGAGAGAAACTGCTCGTCACCACATCCATGTTCCGACATGAATGACCAATCACCGAGTTGAACGGCCTCACGTGTGTTGTTCAGGATGTACAGTTTGCTATCTGATAGGCCTGTGTTATCATTTGTGTCTGCCTCTTTTTCATCTACAGCCAATGGATCTCAACGCCCGACTGTGTTGAAATTGTTCTTTGAACGTCGGGGCAAGATATTCTTACTCAAGGAATATCCATCTATTTTACATTTCTAAAACAGCTTGACCAGCAAACATCTGCAAGCTGCTTCCAAGGTAAGTGTGCAATTGAACAAACTCCATTCATTTTGTTAGCAAATCAGACTGCTGTGCGTCTGTCTTAGTGTCTGTTTAAAATGTTGCTCACTTCGGTATTATTATTCCCCCTGGTCCCGCAGAGCAGCTAACAGTGGTTATAAGTAACGAATGGCAAAAGTTGCTGAAATAATAATTAATATAATTCTAATGTTTAAGTTGTTACCTCAGTACATCCTTACAATAGTTTAATAGCCTTAATGACAGGTGAGATACATTTAAAAACTGTCATGGTATCTCGTCTTACACTGTCGTACACAACTCGTAGTTTTGTCACCAAAAGTACTTTTTGTAGTTCCTTTTATCAGTGCTCTGACTCTTTCTCTGACAGATGATGGAAACACGGGTTCCCCATCCATATTGGCCACGTAACCTGTCCATCCCACACTACGTGGCCAATGACCGTTCCATGTCGGAGATCCTGGTGTTCCTTTTCTCTGTGTCGGGGGCCTTCCTGGTGGCTACCTGGCTGATAACTGGACGGCAGGGGGCCGGGGGCAGGCTGGGGGTCGGACGCCGTCTGGCCCTGTGCTGGTTTGCCGTGTGCGGCTTCATTCATGGCGTCATAGAGGGCTGGTTTTCCCTCTACTATGACATCATACCTGCCGACCAGAGCTTGCTGTCTCAGCTGTGTGAGTGTGTCAGTGTGACCACAGTGTTTACGCCACAAAGAGAGAGATACCGTGGCAATGCATTAGCACAGCTTGTGGTTTTCATTTACGTTTATTCATTTAGCGTACGCTTCTTTTCATCCATTAGGGTTAAGGTTGGGGACTTCATTTGTAAACGACTATAACACTGCCTAGCTGAAAGATTGATCCGTACAACAGAAATCATGTGACCAATGATCTTGTCCTTTTTTGGGGTCAACAGGGAAAGAGTACTCCAAGGGTGACAGTCGATACGTAATGTAAGGCACTTTTGTTTTTACAGCACCTAGACCAGAAGTTAATCTTATAACTTCAGCCTCACTGATACAGTATCAATCCCCTCTCTCTCCAGAGCGGATAACTTCACGGTGTGCATGGAGACAGTGACCGCTTGGTTGTGGGGCCCACTCAGTTTCTGGACTGTGTTTGCCTTCCTGACCAACAGGCCTTACAGATTCATCCTGCAGCTCATCGTCTCACTAGGTAGGTTATTTTGCAAACTCAAGCCTTCCATTGCCCAGTTCACCCCCCAAAACGATTTTATTGCTCAACAATGTCAGCTGCCTTCCAGACATTTGTATTGTGGTCTGAGATGTACACACTGTTGCCAGCCAGCGTTGTCTCTGGACTCCATCAGCGTTCGGGTGTCTCTCTCATGTGTGCAGTGTTCTCTAACCCTGATCTCTGCCTCCAGGCCAGCTGTACGGAGCGGTTCTCTACTTCTACACGGAGCACAGGGACGGATATGCCCACAGCGAGCTCGGACACCCCATCTACTTCTGGTTCTACTTTGTCTTCATGAACATACTGTGGATCATCATCCCTCTGCTTCTCATCACAGACTCCTGGAGACAGCTGTCGTCTGCCCAGATTCACGCAGACTCCAGCGGGGCACAGAAGAAGAAGAGGAAGTGAGGAGAGGAACGAGAGTTAGAGACGTCCTTCCAAGGGGAGAGAAGGGGGAGAGAGGGAAAATTGGGATATGGGAATGTCAAATTCTACTTTAATACTGTTGGAACCAGGGAACTTTGAATGTCAAAATGAACTGTTTTGAAAAAAATGTGGTGTACACTTTTGGTCTTAGCAATGTATGGTTTTTGTCATTGTGCATTACAATTCTTGTATGTCTGAAGCTTTCTTCATGTAATATGTCATGATGTGGCTTTTGTTAACTCCAACCTGGGAGAACTACAGTCTGAGATTGCACAATATGAAGTCTAAAACACTTGTATACCTTTTTTACTGAAAGTTCAAGACAATAAATACTGTAAAGATTGTAAGGCACCAAATATTTTTTAAGTTAATATTTTTTACTGGCAGAGATGGCAAAAGTACACACATCCTTCACTTTAGAAGTACAGATACTCAGTTAACTGTGTAATAACAGTGTAACAACAGTGTAATACCAAACTTACTAACAGTGTAATAACAACATAATAACAGTGTAATGACAACATAATAACTATGTAATGACAGTGTAACAACTTACTGGCTTGATTCAGATTTTGTAGAAACATATTACATCTAAGTTATGAACAACTGGACAACTGCAAAGCCACATATAAACCTTTTTTGTTTTTTATTCCAGAAAACGGGAAGGCTTATTTTTTCTTGGGATTTACCTAACTGAAGAACTGAAAAAACACATCTTAAAACAATGTAACACACAGTTGTAGCCACGCCGAAATAGCTCAGTTGGGAGAGCGTTAGACTGAAGATCTAAAGGTCCCTGGTTCGATCCCGGGTTTCGGCATTTTAGTCCCTATACTTTGAATTGTACGTACATTTAGAACGTGACGACTGACGAGTGTTGAGAATGGCACTGGTGTAGGCAGGCGTTCTGTACTCGTATAATTCATTACTTTACAACTGATTCCCAAGGAGACAACGCAATTTAGCACCTTTAACACAGAAAAGCACGTTTAAAGTCAATGGATGGTTCATAAAAGTCAGTGATAAATTACAATGAATCCAATGTATTACTGCCATTGTTAAAGTTATGGTATTTATATATATATATAACATATATCAGATGCATGGAAAAACGTATGGTGGACTCGAGCGACCATCTTTTCGTCAGCAGAAGCAGCACGGGCTATCTTTTTCGCCTGTGAGAGTTAAAATTCTAAATGTCTACATTCCAATGAACGATACCAGGGCTGCCAACTTTAAAAAACAACAACCTTGGAGTGAGATTTGGTGGTCTGGGGCAAACCCACCAAATCTGGTGTCGTTGGCGTTGCCTTGTCAGTGTGAGAAATACAAGGTATGGCGAGAGAGCGTCGGTGAACTGGTTGAAATGCGTGTGTCTCACGGCCAATGCGTGAGAGTTGCCAGCCCTGCAATACATTATTTTATATTATTTTACATAGTAACTAGACAAACCATTAACTGTAAAAAGAACAGTCTATGAGACAAACCTTGCTATCTTAGCTTGTAGCAAGAAATAGCCTACTATTTGGTTGAACAGGATCAATGAAAAAGTCCTTTAGTGGCCTATAGCGGTGTTGACTTTGTCATCGCTAATCTCACAGCAACTTTTGACCATCATCAATTCATAAAAGTTTTGGAAAAAGGATTGGAGATAATTGCGCTTCACATGCTGGGATTCATTATAAGCATTTATTTTGAAATCCAAATCTTCAGTTGACCATTCATCATTAATATTGATGTCTCTCATATAGCTAGGCTACTATAAAATGTGGCCTACATAGATTTACATTCAGAAAATAAATATTCATTGAAGTGCACTTGACAATTATAAAAGTGGTCAAGCAATACAGCACCAGTAACACCAATGGTTTTACAAGCAGTTTTGATCTGATAAGATGTTACAGACTTCCGGAGCTAGATTCCAACACCCGCTCGATCTCAGTCCAAACTCAACTGAACATTTTACTGAGTCTCTGTCCTAACTGGCTGTTTGTCTCCCTCTCCCTGTTCCCCACTTCTCTGAGTCCCTTCTGAGCAGTGGACGAGTCTGGCTGCAGCTCAAGTAGCCTCTGAAAAGCTCTCCTGGCCTCCCCCAGATCAGCCACTTCCAGGCAGGCTTGGCCCAGCCGGTACCAGGCCTTGGCCCCGTCAGGCTCCAGCTGAACGGCCTTAGCAGCATTGGTCCTGGCTCTCTCGGGTAGGTGCAGTTTGAGCTGGCATAGAGAGAGGTTAGAGTGGAGCTCCGCTTTGACGCTTCTGTACTCCCTCAGCGTGGGGAGAGGGGCTTCTGAGGGCGGCTGCTGAGTGGCATCGCCTGTCTGCTGGTCTTCCTCCTCCTCTTCCTCCTTCTCCTCTATGTCCTCCATCCCTCCGCTTGTATCCCGCGTGTGTTGCTGGAGGGTAATGAGGAGTTTGAGCGCACGGCTGTAACTGTCTGCGGCCCCCCACACGTCGCCGCTCCTGAACCGGGCTCCTCCGCGCTCCTTGTGCGACCTTAGCCAGCTCCACTTCTCACCTGGGGGAACTTCCCAGGATTCCCTGCCTGGCGTGAATGAGTGGAGCTCGACGATGGCGCTCAGAGGCTGGTCTGTGGCGTTCTCTCCTTCTGCATCATCGGTTCCGGGGCAGAGCACCAAGTCAGCGCTGGCTTTGGAACCGTGTCTCACTGGAGTCAGTAATATCTAGAGTGGGGGAAGAGGATACAAATGCTGCACGCTTTAGATTTCGACAATCAGATCGGTTTTGGCTGTTTATGTGTTTTTCTGTTTTGGTTTACCTCACACATGCCTCTAGCTGTCATCCCCTCTAGGCAGCTCTCTGTGATGTCACACTGACCGTCCCCGAGTCGCAGCACCGTCCAATCACCCAGCGGGACCTGCAGGACAGAGTCTAGAGCACGTGGGAATGGTATTGGCTGCGTCCCAGTCAGCTCTGTGATTGGCTGGTCCGGTGTGACCGACAGGCTCGCATCCAGCTGACCCATTTCCGGACCCTCTTTGAGTCGGACTCTCACTTGACACAAAGAACCCAACCGTGGGCAGTCACTCGATGATAAAGCTGAAAAAGACAAATTATGATTGTCCTAACAGGTTACGGTTAGGTTTGAGTAAAATACATCCAAATATAAAGAAGTAGTAGTGTTAAGTAGTGAGAAGGAGAAGTATCTTACCCCCATCTCCTCCAGTGTGACCAGACTCTCTTCCCTGCTCTATGTGCCTGCACTGAACCTCCCTAAGGCCTCTGGGACACACACACACCCAAGAGGAAGGGGTATTTCCCGACTTCTCTGCTATGGCAGGCTTCATCACTTGGGAAAAAGAGTGGAGGGTCGATGTGATTAGTAAAACATGTGATGTATTAGCCCTGCAACTTGCCTACAGTGGTGTTGAGTTATACTGTTGTGTCAACTTGGAGTAGCCTAGCTAGTAGATAACTTAAAGTGCTACCACTGACAAAAACCGATGATATACGTTAAAAGCAACTACCTAGGTTACGTGACACAGTACAAGTCACACTTTTTTTGTTTGTTTAATCGTTAACTAACTTGCTGGTAGTCGGTAAGTACTGTAATCACTGACACTAGTTTTATAGTGTCAGTGATTACAGTAGCCAGCTAGCTACACAATACCACCTTAGCTTGCGCCTTAGCTAGCACTGCACGCTTTCTAATGTGATAATAGTCCTAGTAGACATGATGACCGCAAAAGCCAAAACAATGTTTAATGCATTTTAATAATCTAGCCTAGACAGTACAAATCTTCACCTGTAAGACCCTGGCGATGAAGAACACGCAGCTGGCCAGAGCTCACCGTGAGCCGCAATGTACATAGTTCTGTCAACTTCCGTGTTATCCTGGAAGTGACGACATTCGCATAAAAAAAATAGGAGAAAGTATGAGTAGGAGAAAGCCTCCTTTTAGTTTTATTGGGATAAACCATCGTTATACAGTCTATGGGATAAACACAAAGAAAAACAATAATTTCGAGTTATAGTTTGACATAATGCCAGGTACTTACATACATTTTCTTGCAAATGTAAATTCATTTAATTGTGGAAAGAAATCTATTTAATTAACTAATCCATTTGTTTCAGTGACAACTCCCTTAGGTGCATGTTGTACAAACAGTCATACAAATGTATGCATGTGTGTGCGGGTTTGTGTGTGTGTCACTCTCATGTTAACTCGTCATCTTCGCAGGCCTGCTGGTGCTAAGCTGGTCTGTCAGCAAGGATTAGACTGTATCTGACTGAGAGGAGTTTTCACTATCAGAGCGAGTATGTGTGAGTGTGTGTAGGTGCGCGCATACAGAAGCGTTAACAGACACAAAAGAAGCACTAATACGACTGTTGGGTGGTCACCTCCACAAGCACTAACATTATCAACTTCACTACAAACCATTAGCCTATTCGTTTGTCTATCACACTATAAAGTAATGTCAATGTTTACCACGGCTGTCATACTGCTAATGCTTCGGCTGGTGCACCATTACGCCTAGACTGTGATAATACTAATGTAAACTCTATGAGTTTCTCTCTGTACGGGGGATTCATGGTTATCTTGGCTGCATACAGTGATAAGAAACAGACATGGAGGTAATTCTGTAATGCCCTTCTGGGCTTCAGTCCTAGGAAGCGAGGAAGGTGAAGGAGTATCTACAGCAGCCACATCACAGTGTAGCTGCCACCCTGAGGATCATCATGTCAGAACAACCGCATGACAGGTGTCTTAACAGCAAGGTAAATATGAGTGGGGGTGTGTTCACTACAGCCGTTATTGTCTTATCTCTCCACTACCTCCTCTTTTTTTCTTTCCTTCGTTTCCATCTTCTTCTCCACCATCCAGCGCCTCCTAATCCCTCCTTCCTGCCATCCATAAAGTATATTTGCAAAGAGGCTTGTGATAAACTTATGGGAAATCTGTCATATTCTGAGATACTGTAAGAACTGTGCATTTTTAGTCGTTGGTCATCTGCTGCACTCACTACATGGCCAGCAGGTGTCTCTCTTTCCCCAGTAATGCTGACTTGTGTAGCATTTTTTATTTATTCATTTGCATTGGCCTCACATCCTATTTCTAAGCAGACTCTCTCCCACCCTACACACACACACACACACACACACACACACACACACACACACACACACACACACACACACACACACACACACACACACACACACACACACACACACACACACACACACACACACACACACACAGAGACACACATGCACACTGTATAAAGGGGAGATATGTCTTCATCCAGAGAGGAGAGGGGAGTGGAAGGTCAGTCTTTCCTTAGTGTACTTTAATGTTCCGGAACAAATTCAGCTTGGAAATGCTAAACTCCAAACTGTGTGCTAAACTAAAGTGTGTGTGTACTATTTTGAGGGGGGTTTCGAGGCTTTAGGGTTAGAATTGCATTAAGGGTTGGGGTTAGGAGTTATGGGATATCTTTATGGTTAGGGTTAAGAAATGGAGTTAGGCTTAGGTTTAGGGTTCAGGTTAGGTTTTGGGGTAAGGCTAGAGTTAGGATTTTCAAAGGGACTGAATTGATTCACCACAAGGATAGATGTACACAACGTATGTGTGTGTGTGTGCATGTGTGTGTGTGTGCGTGTGTGTGCGTGTGTGTGTGTGTGGGTGCATACAGTGTTGATTACCCAAACACACTCTATAATACTGGTCAACAAAGCTCTCTCCTCATACACTGTCTCACACATGCACACACACACACATACACACATACCCCTACAATTTCACTCTCATCCACAACCTTCTCCACCTCCCACTTGGCTCCCCCCGTCTCCCCTGCTGGCCTCTTGTGTAATATCCCTGTGGGTACGATCAGAACAACGCATCCCGGACCCTTTGGGACAATCCATGTTCGTCAGAGGGGTGTGAGAAGCAGCCAGGAGAGGGCCTGGCGAGGAGCCCTAACCCTACTCACCAGGACTAACCCCTGCTGTAGGGGTTTGGTACGGCCTCAACGAAGCTCACTCTGGGGCTCGGCCTGCGTCATTTGGGGAGTTGAGGGAGAGACAGGTGAGGCAGTGGGGGGGAGGAGGGGGGAGAGGGGTGAAAGAGGGAGATAGTGATGATGATTGTGGCCGCCACAATCATGTGAGAAGAGAGGAAGAGGAGGAGAGTGCGAGAGAGTAGGAGGACGGGCAGGGGAGGTAGAGAGTGTAAGGGAGATGGGGTACAGGCAGGGAGGGGTGGTACGGAGTGCAGGGGTGATGGGGTACAGGCAGGGGAGGGGAGGGAAGGTAGAGGTATGCACCCCCAGCTGTGTTGCATCACCATATTATGTCATGCTGTATGCTTCGGTGCGTACAGAACTGTTCATCAACAGCTGTGACGTCCGCAGTTTGTCAGGTTGTCAAGTTCAGGGGATTTTTATTCGGGGTTGTCCTGTGTTTCCTTCAGCCTCTGTTTTCTCTTTATCCTCTCTTTAGGACACTTGTTGGTGGTTTGTCGGGCAGAGCGGCGGAGCGGCTCCTCCCACGGGGATAAAGACGGTTGACCACCAGCCGGATCACTCAGCGGAACTAACCGGGAATGTCAATCCCAGTGCTGAAACTATCATCACAGCCCACTGTTTACAGAGAGAGAGAGAGAGAGATAGAAAGAGAGAGGGGGGGAGAGAGAGAAAGGAATTTAGCAAATAAGAAATGATGGAGATCAAGGAGTGATTCAAAAATGTAAATGTTGAGAGTAGAGAATTAGGGAGGGTTTGAGCATTGGGGACAGGTGACAGTAATGGTTTTGTTCAGCTGAGGGACAGGATCTGTCCTGCCTGACTATGAATCCCAGCTGTGTTTTGGTCTGAGCTTGTGTGTGATGTGTGTCTCTACGTCCAAGTTATGGGTTTGTATTGCCTCAAAAAAGGATAGTCACCTCACCATGTAATCCCTTATCATCCATCAGACACCCCTAAACACACTCTCTCACACACACAAAGTTGCTTCTTCAGAGGCAGACTCATAAACGAATCGGGCTGCACTGCGAGGTAAGCTGAGCAGCCATGGTGTGTGTGTGTGTGTGTTTTACATAGTGACTGCAGAGAGTTCATAATATAAACAAATAAACACAGATTTAAATTTGTCCTTCGGCCAAATGCGTCAATGAAAAGGAACACCAACATTCAAGATCCGTGAAGCACTTTGCTTTGCATTTAAATTCATATGAATAACATTATAATATACAACTACGCAGACGTATAATGGGGTCATGATATAACATGTAATCTTCAATAGTCGTTGACATCGTAGGCCATCTTTAACATGTCTGTCACTGGAAGTTGATTCATTCCGGTTTGGAGGTTCAGGCTGGATCAGGCGTGATTCTCAAGGTGATTAGCTCATGCCACTGACATGATGGGAGGCTGGGGATGAGGGGGAGGCCCAGGGTGTAACTTTGGACCTGTTTGGAGAATGCCCCTAGTCACCCCCCTCAACCATCGAGCCTCCTGCTTAGTCATAGAGTCAAGCCCCTTCCAACATGAGAGGTCAAGTTTGTGACGGGAAGGACGTTGTACGACCACCACGTTGGCCATCAATTCTCTCTCAGTTTTAAAACGTTAAATCATTTGTTAAAACGAATGTGGTGTGGTGCTCAGAGTGTACGGGGAAGGGGGGGCTGTGGGGTTCTGGGCCAAAAAGTCTGTTTGGCATCGTCTAACTGTGCTCTGGTGTGTGAGGTGTTCTGATGGATACAGATGTGGAGTTTGGAAGTGCATAGAACAGACTCCTCAAGTTCTGCAACAAAATGTGCTAAAGGGTGATCGAAAGGGCCTCACACATCAAAGCCTCTACCGTTACACACAGGCACAAGCGCACACACGCTCACATACACAAACACACACGATACTATCCCATTACTTTGTCATTGTTGTGGAATTTAAAATCAGCTCATAAATGTGTGGTGGGTGGGTGGGCGTGCGTGTGTGTGTGTTTTCAAGCAATACTGCAACTGGCACTAACTTGTATACCAAGACAAGCTGTTTTATCTAAAGCGTATTGAGTCTTTAACTCCATTATGGTGTTTCCCTGGGGGCCAGTTAGTGTGACGGACCTGCACAGCCTCAGTGGGAACCTACTGAAGGGAGGAGATGGCTATCAGGAGCCCAGGGGCAAATGGGGAGACCGCTTTTATCGGCACACACATGTAATGAGGGCTTCCTGTACATGGTGCCTGAAGTGTTCCTCCCGATGACGCTTTGAATTAGAGTGTGTGTGTATGTGTGAGAGTGTGTGTGTGTGTGTGTGTATGGATATGCATCTGTGTGAGTGTGTGTGTGTGTATGCATCTGTGTGAGTGTGTGTGTGTGTGTGTGTGGATATGCATCTGTGTGAGTGAGTGTGTGTGTGTGTGTGTATGGATATGCATCTGTGTGAGTGTGTGTGTGTGTGTGTGTGTATGGATATGCATCTGTGTGAGTGTGTGTGTGTGACCAGAGAGCTGCTGTGGGGGCTGAGACCTCCGCACGCATGGTAATGCACATCTGGATGTGCTTCCCTTGCCATCGACACGCACACACACACACACACACGCACAGACACAGTGGGAATACACTTGACCCACTAGTGACCAGTTGAACAGTTTGAGCATGTGGCTGCCACTGTTCCACTCTCTGCATCGCTACACAAGGTGTACAAGTGCTGTTGTTGTTTGCTTATCTCTCTCCTCTCTTTTGTTGCACTCTAATGACTAATTTCCATACCATGTTATAAAACATTCTCTCTCTCTCTGTCTCTCTCCCTCTCCATTCTTTATGTCTCTCCCTGTTTCTCTGTCTGTCTCTCCGATTCTCCTTCTGTCTCTCTGTTTCTATCTCTTTCCTTTGTCTCCGTCTCTCTCACTCTCGACACGCACGTACACACTCTAACAGAGTAATCAGGGAGAGAAGCCTTCGTGATCCCAGCCTACGAGGGAGCCTTGACGTTAAAGCATGGTCGACATACCCATAAAGATTTTACGGCCTAGCTTCAGGGGGGCCTTGTCTGTGAGGTGTGGAGCTAAACTTGGAGGATGTATCAGCTTGGAGCTAACCCCGTACAGGTGTGGCACGCCCCGCGCTCGCCCTTCCTTCGCCCCGTCTCCCCAGCCCAGACCAGCGGGGTCAAGTCATGCAGGGAAAGGAGAGGGTTGGGCGTGGGGGGTGCCAGGAAGAGCTGAGCTGGCCGACAAAAAGAAACAAATGTCAAGAAGCAGAGACTGTACCACCTGGCCAGCCATGATTTATATAGGCGTGAGCTTTGAAAGAGGGAGGGAGGTAACTCAGTTCAGCCCCCCGGCCCTGCCAGAGGTAGCAGGGTTGGGGTCTGTGTTCTGTTAGCTTGGAGTGTGACAGAAGACGTGACATGCGCTGGGCCTCACACCGAGGGCTGGCTTCACACACTACTGTCCCATCACTCACCCAGCGATGTGGGATGACACCCTGCCATTGGGCCAATTAGAGAATTGATGAACCATTCAGACAGATGGGTCCATGTGAGGTTGCCCCGGGATTGGCCTAGTGGAGCAGTCGGGCATTGTCAGAGTGGGATGTTTGGGACATGGATGCTAGGTTGAATGTCAATAACAAGCTACTGATGTCCGGCAGAGGCTTGTGTTGGGACTGAAGAGGTGGGAGCTGGAGGGGAGAGGGGTTAGGAGAGATGGGAGTGGGGTATGAGGGGTAAGGAGGGATGGGAGAGGGGTAAGGAGAGGAGGTAGAGGGGCATGGGGGGTGCAAGAGGGGTGTGGGTGGGCCACCCATTGGAGACCCACATGCGGTGGGCAGATGTGCTGAAGGGGTTCTGTTCAGAGTACAAAAGGTTGGTCTAAATAAGACCCAGCTGATCCCCCCTCTCTCTCTCTCTCTCTCTCTCTCTCTCTCTCTCTCTCTCTCTCTCTCTCTCTCTCTCTCTCTCCCCAACTCATTCTCTCACTCCTCTCACGTTCATCTCTTCCTCATCCAGTACTCCTCTGTTAAATCCCATCTCACCCCCTACGATCCCCCTCTGTGGCAGGACTCATGGGAGCAGCTCAAGGAGGATAAATCTACACATGTTCTGACATCTCCCAGTCTCTGGTTCCCATTTGGTCTCATGCCTAACAATCAGTCACTCCACCTTTCTCTTCCCTCAATCCATCTCTCTCTCTTCTTACTCTCATTCTCGCTTGCTTCTCTGAAGACTATCACGGACAACACAGCAAGGTTCTCAAAAGCAAACACCTCGTCAAAAGCTTTGAGAACCCTCTCCGTCGCGGCCTGAGAAACCTGAATGAACCGGTCAGTGATCCCCATTTTACATGCCAAGCCTCAAAAACAGAGCAAGTAGGTAATTGTTCGAGCACTTCATAACACTGAGGTTTGACCACTCAAGTGTGTTGTCCCTGACAGCCGCTCTACGGACGTAATGAGGACCCGGTCCAGGTCTTTCATCCCTCTATCGCTCTGGTGGATCTGTGAGCCGGGTGACCATGTGACCATATGTTTCCTCTGCTCACAGTCTGGTACTGAGGCCCAGGGCAGTTAGAGAGGGGGAGAGAGGGATAGGAGGGGGGAGGTGTGTGTGTGTCTGTGTCTGTGTGTGTATGTGGAGAGAGGGGAGGGGGTGCAAGAGAAAAAGTACGAAAGAGGGGGTGCAAGAGCAAGTGCAGGCGTTCTGAGAAGGGTCGAGGAGGAGGAAGAGGGAGGGAGAAAGTGAGATAGAGAAAAGGGGTTCATATCGAGAAGAGGGGGGGGGCGCAGAGAAAGAGAGGGAGAAAGAGAGAGTCTGTTTCAAATCCAACTGACTGCGGACTGATAAGGGTGTCTGTGGGAGTTTACAAGACCCCTGGTTTGGAGAGCCCGTCGTGTCATCTCAGTGTGAGTGTGTCACACTGCACCCTTGTTTGGACTAGCAAGATAAGGCCCATGTAAAACAGGCCATTCCACTAGGCCAGGTACTCTCAGGGCATGCCTTGCACATCTTCCTCTCTCTCTCTCTCTCTCTCTCTCTCTCTCTCTCTCTCTCTGTCTGTTTGTCATTCTCTCTATGTTGCTTATTCTCTTTTTCTTGCTTTCTCTCTCTCTGCCTATTCTTCTGCACAGTCCACATTTGCAAAATACTTGTGAGAGATTAGGGGTTGAAGGGTAAATGAAGAGATGGATGGAAGGGGAGATGACACATAGATAGGGGTTAAGGAGAGGGGCATGAGGGTGATCCGGTTTGGAAGTAAGTGTGCTTTGGATTGGTCCTTTAAGAAGACAGACCACCAAAGAGTGCCTTACGACTATGTGATTAGGAGCACATGGCGAGTGGGCCAGACGCGTGGATGTGTGTGTGTTCGTGTGTGTTTGTGCATGAGCGTGTGTGTGTGTTCGTGTGTGTGTGGCGGGGGGGTTAAATGGGAAATTCTAGACACGTGTAACTGATGGGTTACAGTAATTAACAAAGCCAAAACATCTCTCACACAGACACACTACCAGTAACGGATATGCTCTAAATACAAGGAGACAACAGTGTCATGGAATCTTGTTATTTTTGCACTTTGTCAGCTACAGATCTGCACCTAACTGCATACCTTTTTTGACCCATTATTTCTATTTGTGTGTGTGTTTGTGTGTGTGTGATTGTGTACAGTATGTGTTGATTGGCACATACGTATGTGTTTGTGCATATACGTACGTGTGCATTTGCATGTCTTCGTGCCTGTAATTATTTGTGTGTGTGCGTGTCTGTGTGTGTGTGTGTGTGCGTGTCTGTGTGTGTGCGTGTCTGTGTGTGTCTGTGTGTGTGTGTGTCTGTGTGTGTGTGTGTGTGTGTGTGCGTGTCTGTGTGTGTGTGTGTGTTTGTGTCCGTGCTCCAAGGAACCCTGAGATCCAGGACAGCCCGTCCATCTCCCACAGAGATAGTGCAGTTTACAGAAAGCTGACCCCAGGCAACATTTCATTCTGACAGACCAAACCCCATGCCAGTCGGCTCTGGAGGATGTGCCAGCTTTTACTGCCCTCCTCAAACCCGCCACAATACACCTATTGTTGAAAGATGGATTGAAATCTGATGGTCTTCACCAAGAAAACGTTTTCATTTTGATTTGGACAGTTCCTTGCAAGTTTCTGACAGCAGTCTGGCAAGTGCAGGAGCTTCGATGTGAAGATGGTGGACTGGTGTACTGTTAAATCACCCTGCTTGTTGCGTCAGAAGGCTTTAGATAATATCACCTTCCAAAACTGTCAAAACAACATGGAAGATGCACATTTACACACACACACACACCTTTGGGTCATCATCTATGTGGCACTCCTCACTCTAATAAGACTCTCGGCCCCAAACAAGCCTGTCTGCAGAGCAGATACTACTACATCAGACAGAACCCCACCGGGAGTGTCTGCTAATCCCAGCTGAGTCCTGTCTGTCCCACCCAAGTTGTTCCAGGGCTTCAGCCTCACAGGAAATTGAAGGGTAGAGACAGACCTCACCCAGGGTCTGGGAGTCCATCAGACATTCCTCCAGTGAGAGAAAACACACAGGACGAGTTCGACTGGACCCTTCTGTCAGGAAGACCTGCTCACTCGACCAACCACACATCTCACATGTGATGCTTTTCCTTGAAGCTAATTCATTCTAAAACAAACATTTAGAGCATAAATATAACCTCTTTAACTTTAGAATAGGAACATATAAGTAAAACATTTTTATAAAAATAGTTCCAAAAAAAGTAAATCCATTCATTGTTTGCAATCCGAGGAAATCTGAACTCTAATCTGATCAATGAGAATGTGTTGGCCAGAACAGTATCAAAACAGTATCCTTTTTCATAGTATCCTTTAAGTGAATTCACCAGTGTTCAAAAGTCACTGGGACAACGCTGGCTGACCACAGCATCCCAGCACCATTAAACACATCAGCACGTCACTGCAATGCACACATCACACTGATCCGACACTTCGTCCGCCGGTACGCATCTCAAGCATCGCCAGAACTGACGGCAAGATCGATGAGTCATCGCCTCCGTTGGCGGCCCAATTCTGCCATGTGTCGGAGAGTGAGACGGATTTGTTTGGAAGTGCGGCCTCCGGAGACAGTGCGGTCCGAGGTCACCGGTTTCCCCATGAGTGTCTGTTTACGTGCTCAGCCTGTTGCTGTGCCAGGCTGCACAGCCTCAGCGTGTTAGCTCTCCTACGCACTCGCTGCTAGCAGCTCGTGCGTGGAGGTGAACCAACACATGACGGTGCTAAAATGAAGGGCTGTGGAGGCAACCAGGGGAGCAGAACACACACACAACACACACACAGTCATCACCCACACACACACCTACACATCACACCCAGTTGGGAGCTCTTGTGATGGCGTGTCTGGGCTGAGGGGAGCACATTTCCCAGATCTGTCATCTCTTAGGTTCACCAGGGTTGCCACAGAGCACTGAGTGAGGTGGGTCTGAAGATGACCACCATGGAAAACCTTACCTCCAGCAATGTCTGTGTGTGTGTGTGTGGTGAATGTGATTGGTGGCTTGTTTGTGTGTGTGTGTGGTGCAAGCACGCCTGGGACTCAACCGCATTAGATTTTTATACCCTCGTGGCTAACAGGAGCCAGATGTCTCTACCTCCAGGGAGATCACCATCCAAAGAGCCATTCATTTCTCTCTCTCACTCACTTTAATGAGTGTGTGTGTGTGACTGCGTGCGTGTGTGTGTTTGAGGGTGTTTGTGGCCGTATGTCTGAGCACGCGGGGCATGCTAGCGGCGTACGTCTGCATGCATGCGTGTGTGTGTGTTTGGTTAACGTGTGAGGCAGGAGGGGATCATCGAGTCATACCATGAAACCCCTGACGGCTTTCCTATCCAATGGCTATTGAAGGCAGTTGGCTCAACTTGCTCGGTTATCCCAGAGACACATGTCCTGTGCTCGAGGTGGGAGTGAGGGAGAAGGAGGAGAGGAGAGGGCATCCATGATTTCATCCAGTAAAGATGGATGAGAGGCGATAGATCAGAGCGTCGGAGCTTAGGCAAAACTCAGGGCTCAGCCGCAGCCAAAAGCTGCAAGAGGAGAGAAGACGAAGATTCATGGATCCTGGAGTGAGAGGTGAGGTCAGACGCTGACACACACACACACACAGTGCACACACACACACACACACACAACTGAAAAGGTAACAGATTGGAACGGTGGCTGATTAGGAGGATTCTGGCGTCTTCCACAGCTCCTTCCGCCGTCATCACACATTCAATCTGGTGTTGTTTTGTACAGTCAATCAAGATCTACTTTTAACTACTCATTTGACATTTCCATGTAGTCGCTGTAAATACGGAGGAAAGGAGAATCCGAGAGGCAGGGAGAGAGAGGGAGAGTGTTAATTGAAAGTGAATGTGTCTGTCCTGGCTTGCTTGATCAGAGATGGGCTGGGTTCCCAGTTGGCCCACACTTCAAAGCCCCTGCCCGCCTGTCTCAGGCACACCTGCAGCCGGTTAAAGCCTTCTCTCATCACTCAGGGCGTAGAAAGGCCTGACCTACACTACAGCCTCTATAAGGCCTCCACTACAGAGCCTATATGACCTCCACAAGAGGACCAACACAGCCTCTATCACAGTGCCTCTTTGTGACCTCCATCACTGGGCCAGCACAGCCTACATCACAGGGCCTATATGACCTCCACATTTGGGCCTTTTTGATGTCCACCACAGACCAATATGGCCTCCACCACATGGCCTATACTATGACCTCTGCCAAAGGGTATATTTGTCCTCCACAAGAGGACCTACAAGACCTCCAAGATAAAACCTAAATGACCTCCACAATGACATCACAAGGAGCATAGGGACACAACATGTAGTTTCACCTTCACAAAGGGTCCTACAGAGTCAGAAAGAGAGTAGGAGAGAGAGTGAAGCTGGGGCTTACGATGCTAAACAAACACTAGAGCAGATTAGCCCTTAATCAGAGAACAGCTATAATGGCCTGGTCATTCTTTCTCTCTCTCTCTCTCTCTCTCTCTCTCTCTCTCTCTCTCTCTCTCTCTCTCTCTCTCTCTCTCTCTCACTCACTCAATCTCTCACAGGGACAACTTTTCACCAACCAATTTTTTGGTCGTAAACACAACTTTGCTGTCTTCAACAATCTACCATCCAAGTTTGTGAGACACATAATGATGGTGAAAGAACCCCCCCCCATTTGTTACACTCACATTTGTTGCCCTTGTTCCTCGCACCCCATCACATCTGCATCCCTCCACAGCCTGACAGATATGCTGACTCAGCCAACACGGGAGGTTCTCTGGTGTCACCCTTCCCCTGAGCCCTGGAGACCACGCCCCCCCCCCTTCCCCTGAGCCCTGGAGGCCACGCCCCCCCCCCCCCCCACACACACACACCATGCTTGATGGCTGGCCTGGTGTTTTCTTTCTGGTAAAGCATTGTGGAAAACCTTTGGGTGAGCGAGCCAGTTTCTTTGGAGCATGGTTATGAGTGGTCTTGTGTTATGTTTCTTCCACTTAGAAAGAGAACATGAGAACGAGCAGGAAAAAAATGAAAGTAAGAGAAACAAATAGATAAACCCTGGAGCTTGTTGCTTGTTTTTTTGGTGCAAACAAAAAAACCTGGGGCGTCAGGTGGCTGAGCGGTGAGGGAAGCGGGCTAGTATTCTGAAGGTTGCCAATTCGATTCCCGGCCGTGCCAAATTACGTTGTGTCCTTGGGCAAGGCACTTCACCCTACTTGCCTCGGGGAGAATGTCCCTGTACTTACTGTAAGTCGCTCTGGATAAGAGCGTCTGCTAAATGTAATGTAAATGCAAACAAAGCCTTGCTTTTGGTATAAACACATGAATCTACCAGGGCTCTACTCGAGTGCATCCACATCCACGCATATTTGCCCTGGAAGACAGCTACACAGGGTATTTCCCTCTATGTAACTCACTCGTGGAGGAACACAACACATACATTAAGATGGAGAAGAGGGAGTGAGACATGCTGAGAGGCTGAAAGAAAGACCGGGGTTCAGAAAGATAAAAAGGGTGTGAATTAGAGAGAGCGAGAGAGTAAATCTAATCTCCTACTGACATGTCCCCACTCACTCATAGGAGGTAAGGAAAGGGGGAAGTAGGCATGTTTCAGGTATTGGAATACGGCCCTTGTCTTTCATGCTTCCACACACCATCATGTGACCTGTGGCCTATGCTCTTCAGGGTGTGCGTCACACAGACAGTTCCCCAGTGGAACAGGAAACCAGTCAGCACAAACTTAGTTCCACTCTGAGAGGAGAAGGAGAGAGAAGACAGTCTGACTGACCAGCCTCCATAGGTGAGTAAGGTTTTCTGTCTTGTCTGTCTGTACGTATTCACTGTATTTCTGTCTTTATGCATGTCTGTTTGTGGTGTGAGAATATTGTCTCAGGTAGATTATGGTACCTAGTTACAGGCCTCTGACTCTTATTCTCCTTTGCCCTCCGCTCCAGTGTGTGTGTGTGTGTGTGTGTGTGTGTGTGTGTATCACCTGCTCCAAGTTTATCCTGTGGTGATGACCGCATACTCCAGCTATCCAGTAAAAACTCTGTTATAGAGTTATCACCATCACATCTACTGACAGTGACAGTGTGTGTGTTCGTGCGTGCATGTGTGTGTACGTGTGTGTGGTGTGTATGTGTGTGTTGTGTGTGCAACTATAAAATCTATTACGGACAACCTGTCCTGGGGATAAAGAAAGAAAGGGTCACATGCGCCTTGGGCTTAGCTCCATAGAGGCCAACAATGATGCAACCCAAGGGTACATAGCTGGGTGTGTGTGTGTGTGTATGTGTGTGTGTGTGCGTGTGTGGGTGGGTGGGTGCATGTGTGTGTGCGTGTTTGTGTTTGTATGTCAAATACGTTTCAGTGTTGTGAGTTTCTTAGAAGGTTTTAAGGACCTTTATATTTTTTGATTGAGAACTATGACCCCTTAGTTTCAGATGCTTCCAAAATGCCTGTGACACTGAGTTTGAACCAAGCACTACATCTCTGTCAGCACATCTAAATTTACTGTGACAATAAATTATCACAGAACTGATTCCCGGGGTGTGAAGTACACACAAAAACGTGCACACATGCACAACACACACACATACACACATGAACAAACACACACACGTATCATCATTCTCCTGTCCCTAGAGGACAGTGGTATTTTTAGTGGTCTGTGATGTCGATGACCTTTATGTAGGTCCATGAGTAATGCTTCTGGATCTCACCTGATTGTTATCAATCCAGCTTCTCACCCATGCTAACATTACCCCATCCCCACCAGACAACCTCACACACACACTCACACACACACTCGCCAGTCTTCCTATTCTCAGGCCCAGGTATCTTCCCAGCCCCGCAGCTCTGATCCTGATGCTTGTCACTCTTTAGTAAAAGGACAACGAGTCATGGATCTTGTGACAACAATTGATCTGCATGCTTGTCTTTTTCGCATGTGTACGTGTCACTGTGTCTCTTATTAATATGGCTTCCCTCTGTTGCCCATGTACAGGTTCAACATTTCAAATACATTTGACCCTTGGCCTTTATTTCCTTCTTCCTGCTTCCTATAATATTCCCTTCCCCTCTGCCCTCTTTCCTACCCTTACATTTACATTTAGTCATTTAGCAGACGCTCTTATCCAGAGCGACTTACAGTAGGTACAGGGACATTCCCCCGAGGCAAGTAGGGTGAAGTGCCTTGCCCAAGGACACAACGTCAGTTGGCATGACCGGGAATCGTACTGGCAACCTTCGGATTACTAGCCCGATTCCCTCACCGCTCAGCCACCTGACTCCTACCCTTCTCCCCTGTTCACTACCATTGTCCCATTTCTCCCTTCCCTGGTCCTGGCCCCCTTGGGCTCCATGCAGGGCAGGTGCAGCAGCCTTGCCTGCCCTCCCTGCTAACCGCCCTGTCAGGGCAGCTCTGGCAGAGCGGGCCAGGCTTGTGGAGGGGATGGGAATAGACAAGAAGCTCATCTCTGGAGAGCATGCCTGACAGCTCACCCTAACTGACAACCAGCCACCAATACAAGCCTGGTTCTCTCTATTTCTCTCTCTCTCACTCCCCCCACGCCTCTCTCTTTCTCACACACACACAAACACAGACACACACATATTGGAAACACACATACTTTAGGCCAATTAGATCCACTATGTCCCTTCCAGGACCAAAATAATCCACAAAGATTACAACCAGAAATTAATTGGATTAATTGCAGGGAGAAGTAAAGCCCCTGCTCTTCCATCCAGAACTCACCCAAGAGTATTTCCTCCCTCCTTCCACAGCTATCCCTCAACCCCAGTCCAAGCCCTCGATCCCCTCCCCACCCCCACCCAGTACTTTTCCTCTAGGGGTGACGATTGCCAGATTGGGCTCCTTACATCAGTGCAAACTCATTCCTCCGACTGACAAGGAGGCACTCGACTCTGTTATTGTTTATGAAGAGAAAGCTAGGGTCAAGTTCACAAGCTGAGAGAGAAAGAGAGAGACAGAGACAGCGAGAGACAGAGAGAGAGAGAGAGAGAGAGAGAGAGAGAGAGAGAGAGAGAGAGAGAGAGAGAGAGAGAGAGAGAGAGAGAGAGAGAGAGAGAGAGAGAGAGAGAGAGAGAGAGAGAGAGAGAGAGAGAGAGAGAGAGAGAGAGAGAAGGAGAGAGAGAGAGAGACCCTGTCTCCCTGGGAAGAATAACTCAGTGGTGTTTGTGCAGTTCTAATTCCTTTTGATTTACCAGAAAATCGTGCACTAAGCTGCAACGCACACATATTCACCCGAGCTTAGCTCCCGCACCTCAACTCATAAAACCACGCGCGTGTGTGTGTGTGCATGTGTGTGTTTGTGAGTGCAGAGTTGACGGTATAACGTTTGCATGTTTGTGCGTGCGTAGTTGTGAACTGTGCGCGCAACAATAACCTGTAGACCCGCTTTGAGCTGAAATGAAAATGTCTCAGAAAGCGGCTTATCTTAACTAATGCACCAGCATAAATGCTATAATTGTTTTCTCCAGCTTTTGATTAAACTGCCGTTTGCGACAGCTAATTCTAATAGTTTCAATTCCGACAGGGATTTTCTGATTTGTTTACTTGTTTATTTGTAGGCCTATTATTGGGTCAGCTGAATCAAGTGTGGTATTGGTAATCCAATATCATGTCGTGGTTGATGCCATAAATTTCAAATTCCCAAAACAACACGGTAGCCTATGGACCAGACAGTGGGAAAGTGGATGCGACACGTTAGCATCAGATTCCACAGGTTTTGGACTCTCGAACTGGTCTGTGGACTCTCCAAGATCTAAGACACTGCAAGACAGCTGTGAAGGTAAGCCAGCAGTGTGTATGTGTGTGTGTGTGTGTGTGTTGGCCGGGGGGGGGGGGGGGGGGTCAACATTGCCTCAGCGCTGTCTCAGCACTCTAACACTGCACACATGTTTCATATTGAAACCATAGCGCTGTTCCACTGGGCGATTTGGCAGCGTTTTCTCATGTTCTTTTCTGCCGACACTCATGAGCGGTAGGAGCTGAGATGACGTAGATGAGGGGCGGAGCTTGCCTCTCAATCACATAGGTGCAAAGCACCGGACGGGGCCAAGGGAACAAAACGGCAACTAATGTAAACAGGATTCATGTTCATTGAAACAAGTCAAGTGATAGAGGCTACAACAGGCACAAGACGTTTCAGTTTAGCACTGTCTGTAAGCTATAGGTCAGCTGCATAATTCATTCATTTATCATCATAGCTGATAAATGAAGCTCTGTGATATCTCTTAAGATGCCAAACAATGTGAAACGTGCTCTTCGCTAAAGCCCATAGATAAAACTTTTTTATTTTATTTAGGGCGAATGACCGACCACGACCGCACTGCTGCTCAATGATGAGATAGAGGCTATAACTAAATTAACCTATCATTTTTGAGCGCTATCTATCTTAACCAGCAAGAGCACGGTTATCTGACTGAACTCGGGTTGATTTATAGCCTACATTTTCTATTGCCTCTACGTTTCCCCAGAATCTGGCAAAGGGATGCGCCACAACATAGTTGCCTAATTGTATAGGCTACTGCTTGTTAAAATTAAAGTGAAATTGTGACGTTCTGAAGGGCTCTGTTTCCTTGACGGTGGGAGTTCACATAGGGCTCTTAAGTTCCGCTGTTAGTTGATGTTAGTTAGTCTCACTTGATTGGTAGCGCAATAAATAGGTTCCATTAAAACGAATAATAAATAAATGCATGGCTAGGCTAATAGTAATATGGCTTGGTAATTAGGCTTTTAGTAGCCTATTAGATCCTTGTTCTTAATATTTTATCAATAACGAATTAAACAAGTCTAGCATACAAGCTTAACCTATAAAAATCTGAATGCCTGCAAGGTCATTCTGCCGCTCAAAAACATTTCGGAAGCTTATCCAATTAATTTGATTGCTGTTTTGGGTTAAACATTAGCCTATACTCATTGCCGGAATAGCCCAGAATTGAATTGATGCCTGCTGCTAAACCTTAACCCGTTGGTTGACAGGTGAAGTGAGCACCACGCGGACAGAGACCCTCTCGAGACCACCATGCACCGCTGGATGCAAGACCTTTTACACTGCCAATTGTAGCCTGCACCTCTCTCTGTTCCACCATCTATCCCTTCATCCGTATCCCTTCTTCCTTCCCACTCAAACTCTGTAACCCCTCCATGTCTGCCCAATGAGAACGAGGAGCTGTCAGAAACGCTCCCCTAGCCCCCGGCCTCTCATCTCCCTCCCCCGTCGCCCACCCCTCTCTCTTCCTCTCTCGCTTACACACCCTCCCACTCTCTCACACACACGTTCAGCTCCCGCAGCTCAGAGCCGGTGAGTTTATCTTCCACACGTTGATAACGGAGAGACGCCGCAAGCCTCGGACCCAACGGAACACTGACTGAACCGACAAGACTTTGCTGGCTGATTCTGGTGCTGATTCTTATTGTGTGGCTCCAGTTATTAATTTAGCACAACTTTCACTCTGGTTTTTGACTTAATAAACATAGGCTACTTCTTTGGTGAAAAGAGCTTTGAATGTACCAAGGAGCTTTTCTTAAGAAAGTCTGAGGAAACGTTTTTTGAAGGAATCGCGTCGGGGTTCATACCCTTGCTATTTGTGGACCGCCTGGTGGAGCGCGTGGACATGGTGCACAGACACTGCCTTTCAAACTCATGACAGCCGTTAGTGTACACCGGCCGCGCCACAGGGAATCAAACACCGGACAACGAGGCCTATGGCTGGCATTGCAGCTGACCGCTTCTGATTAAATCGGGGACTTTTTGTTTTTAAGTGTCGGGGACCTCATCTCAAGTCAGATCCATCACCAATAACAAGACGCACCAAGCCATGTTTGGTTTAAGTAAGGCTCAAGGCTCGCCGGTTACCAGTAGAATGGCTAGCTCGGCGGGGTTAAGGCACGGGCCACGAAGTGGGACATCCTCATGTGAGAGCCATGGTGCCAGCTCGCGGATATACTGCGCCTGTCTCCTGCTTCTGCTCGTGCTCACGCCCAGGGTGGATTCTTCATGGTGGTAAGTAGCTGGTTCCACCTATGTCTTTCTCTACAGACGAGACATAGCCAACAGATGGACAAAGTTCAACACAATAGACTGCGTACTCTGTACCTATATTAATGATCTAAACGAATTTTAGTATTTCCAATTTTGGAGAGGGGTGGGGGTGGGGATTTAATATCTATTTTTTTGCACACACAAAACAAAAAATTATTGTTACTTCAAATCATAGCTTATAGGCCTACTAGAGAAAACGGAAACATGATCTCTATTAATCGAAATGTGTTTCTCATATTGGCCTATAATACGAAAATATATTGGACAATCGAAATTTACATGGATTGATCTTGCATTTAATCATTCATTTTATTAGGCTAATTAATTAATTAATTATCGCATTATTATGGCTTAAACTGGTATAGGACTGTTTAATAGTCTGACTTAATCTGTCTTATTCGTTGTAGAAGCCGACGCATGTTTAAACGCACCCTTTGGTTCATTGCCTTTAGCCTCATTACTAAATATGGTCATCAGTAAACTTGCAAGTAGAGAAGGTAACATGCAGCAAATACTATATCGGAAAAAACGTCGTTTAATTTTAATATTATAACAATTATCCAACTCACAAACTGTAATTTAATATAAAAGGTAAGCTGGTAAAAAAAACTAAGACCAGTTGGTGTACATTGTAAGAGACAGAAAACATTTAAAAAGAATGCCTTAATTGCAGCAAAACGTTTTGGACAGTGAAAAAAAAATATTATGTGTTTGTGAATGGGAGAAGTCAAGCTTTTGTAGGAGGTACCCAATTTCAAAAATGCATTATATTTCCTGATAGTTTTTGGCAGCCAGATATAGCAATAATAATAGAGCGATAAATGTAATTTATGTTGGCGCTCTTGGCTCCGCGCGTGTTCAACTCAGCTGGAGTCTGCATTGAGCGAGGCGGAATGGTCATTAATTCACCAGGAACCCCAAACACACACATAGGCTTCACAGATACTCACGCGCGCACACACACACACACACACACACACACACACACACACACACACACACACACACACACACACACACACACACACACGCACGCAGACACACACGCACACACACAAACACAAAGGCACAGTCTTTAATTCTCCAGGTACCCTAAATTAGACATTTAGGGTAGAGGTGGTGGGTTAAAATATGTGAAAATATCTCACACTACTGTAGCATATGCCTGCTGGTATGCTGGCATAGTGTGCATCTGATAATGTAAATAATAAGGTGTATATGAATGTATACAGGTATGCAGGCAATAGTTTCCATAATCTTACACCCAGTTATTTGCATTTATTTCCAAGGAGAGATAGATTTTTGATCTACTGAGAAGAACTATATATAATTCTGCCAGACAGACAAATACTTGTGGTATTGTCTTCAGGTACAAGTTGCTATAGCATCACAGAAGCTGTGGGTCGCTCCAATGACCAGCATTCCTCATTGAAAAATGAGATCTTGTGAAAGGATCTACCTTTGCACATGTGTTCACATCGCTATTCCCCTCAGTTAACTACTACTTATGATGAGAGTGAGGTTTTTGACTGTGTTGTGACTGGATTAGCATCCATTGGAAAAGTCCTCAATTTAAATTGCTCAAAAAGACACCCTTTGAGGAACAGTCCTTTATATTATACACTATCCTGGGTCAGTTCCTGGAGCATCCTACCAGATGAACCTTCAGACACAGGCTGACCCCAGAACAGCCATCTTATTGTGTTAATGGTGTACTGTTTTATCATTTTTCCATTTACCTAAATGTTTATCCAGCAATGGTCATAGCCCAGATAGCGCGATGTTAACATTGTGATTTGAGATAGGGAGATTTGAATGTGTGTTTCAGAGGGGACTGAATGTGAGGGAATGTGTGTGATCCGGTGGATGAGAAGAAAACCCTGCTCCGACCCTCCCATCTCCTCCCTCTCCCTCTCCTCCCTCCCTCCCTCCCCCCCCCCCCCCCCCCCCCCCTCTCTCTCTCTCTCTCTCTCTCTCTCTCTCTCTCTCTCTCTCTCTCTCTCTCTCTCTTTCCCCTTCCCTCCCCTCCCCTCCTCTCCCCTCCCCTCCCTCCCTCCCTCCCTCCCTCCCTCCCTCCCTCCCTCCCTCCCTCCCTCCCTCCCCTCTCTCTCTCTCTCTCTCTCTCTCTCTCTCTCTCTCTCTCTCTTTGTCTCTCTCTCCTCCCCTCCTCTCTCTCTCTCTCTCTCTCTCTCTCTCTCTCTCTCTCTCATGTAGACACACTCTCAAACACACACACACACTCCTTTTCTCACTAAGAGTGTAATAGTGGGTCTTTACGGCATGTTAGTTTAGACCAGCAGATAATGATTTAGTACCCTATAAAAGCACCAGTCCTGACTCTGTGTGTGTTAGAGAGAGAGAAAAAGAGAGAGGAAGAGACAGACAGAGTGTGTGTGTGTGTGGTGTGTGTCAGTGTGTACCTGTGTGCATGTCTCTGTCTGTGTGTGGGAAAGGTGAAAAAGTAAGAGAAAGACTGTGGTTGTGACAGAGTGTCCGTACATGTGTGTGGACTGGTCCTTTGATGAGCACTCTGTCCTAATTGTCCCACTCAGGAAAGTAGAGACCCTTTACCCTGAGTCCTACTAGAGCTCCATCATAAAGCAGCCGTGCACACATCGAAATGATCCCTGACCTACTCGCCCTGACCCTGGCTGACCCTGCAACCTCAGAACTGCACTGGGTTTCTGTGCCACACACAATAAATTACAAACCTACCGTTAGTATGTTTTTCTATGAGAAATGATCCCAGAGATCTAGAAAAAAAAACCTGCGGTTGTGGATGATCAAAGAATTTCGTATTGAAGTGAGACTTGATGGAGGTGGTGTCAAGCTGCATGACTGGGGCTGGGCCTGGGGCTGGAAAGGAATTTTGCACTTTTAAAGAAGTTGATTAACTTTTATTGACATTAATCTCGCAATATGAATCAAATTGGAAAAGGAAACTGAAGGTAAGAATCTCTTAAAACAGGAAGCAAAGATGGCTGATGAATAGACCAGGAAGAGTATGTCTGTCTCACACACCCAGGATCTGGTCCAGTCTTTGGCTCACTGACTTCATGCAGTCATTGCATGCAAAGGATATCCAACCTGAATATGATTACTTTATTTTACAAGGACCTTTGCTGCTCAAACATAATGAGGACTATGTACAAAAAAGTGCTTTAATTTCTGAATGGCTCATCCAATTTACATTAACCCAAACTTTAAACGGACTCTGAAGTCCGTTTTTTAGTCTTAGGTCAATGTATCCTGTTTGCTACAGTACTGAACCAAAACTAGCAATAATGTGTCACTGTCCATGACTTTTGGTGATCGTTGTATACAGTTCCTACACACACCCACATTCAAGTGTACACACACAGAAGTGTGCACTGTTCATGTTTACATTCATGCAATCAATTCAGCCATATCAAGTTGGGGAAACATATAGAAAGCTCTAGTGTGCACTTCCTGGACAGTGTAAGACAGATGTTGTCCAGGACTCTGTTTACCCTGTATGGACACAGTAGAAGCCCCTGTTAGTGACTTTGAGTTTGGGGAGTGAGAGCGTGAAGGGGAACAGTTAGGGGTAAGCAGGTTAGAAAGGGAGAGACAGAGGAGAGAGAGAGAGAGAGTGAGAGAGAGGAAGAGAAAGACCAATCTAGAGATGAGAAGTGTTGGTTAGTTCAAAGGGGAGGAGGGGGGTGTAAGGGAAAAGGGGAAAGAAGGAGGGAAAGAAGGAGGGAAAGAGAAGAAGAAAGGAGGGTGTTTGGTAGAGACAGAGGGAAGGGAGAGGGGGGTTAAAAGGGGATGAGAGAGAGAGAGAACCTGCGAGTGTGGCTGAGAGAGACAGAGAGAGAAGGAGAGGAACGAAAGAGAGGGGTCGAGAAAGGGGGGAAGAGAGAGGAGAACGAAAGAAAAAGGGAGAAGGAGGGTTAGGGTTAGTGTGTAAACGGGGGTTCTACCTGACAAGGTTAATGGAGGCCCCTGACTCCTAGCTCTGATTTGTGTCGACATGATTTCTCCCACTAGACACACAGTAGGAGAGGCTACCACACACGACACACACACACACACACACACACAGACACACACACAGGCTGACACACACACACGTGCACGTCACGAGCATGCACAGGGCTCGTGGGGAGAGGTTAAGTGCTTATTTATTTGGAGAGCAGAGTAAATGGTTTCCTCCTCCTACTCTCCAACCTTTAAGAGTTTAAGTGTAGTGAACTCTGACTCCAAGGGACTACACTCTCTCCCTCACACACTGTCACGCTGACTCATAACCGCGTGTGTGTGGTCAACATGTACAGTATGTCATTCAGAACAAGTCAGATGACAAACATGAATAAATAACCTTTTATACGACTGTGCTATTAAATACATTTTCAAGAACTCCTTTGTCTGTTTCTTAGTGTTCATGTAGGACTTTAATGGTCAACCTAACAACCCTCTGTCTCTCTGTTTCTCTCTCTCTCTCTCATCTCTCGTGTGCGTGTTGCACAGGTACATTGGTGCGCTGGGGGCCCGTGTGATCTGTGACAACATCCCGGGCCTGGTGAACAAGCAGCGTCAGCTGTGTCAGCGCCACCCAGACATCATGCAGTCCATCGGGGAAGGGGCCAAGGAGGTGGATCCGGGAGTGCCAGCACCAGTTCAGACACCACCGCTGGAACTGCAGCACCCTGGACCGGGACCACACCGTTTTCGGGAGGGTCATGGTGCGCAGTAAGTGTGTTCCTCCTTATGTTGGGGGGGAGAGAGGGGTTGGGGGGGGGGGGGGGGGGGTGCAGGTAGTGGATGGTGGGAGAGAGGTGTGTACGAGTGTGTTCCAGACATACTTTCCCAGAGTGTTCCCTTTCTCGTTCTCCTTGACGCACACACACTGCACAGACACATACAGTGGGGTGTGTTTATAGTTGCTAATGGACCCGCTGTAATGCTAGGTGCCTCGTCGATACACACGCAGAGCTGTGGACGCGGGATTGTCGTCACCATGGCGTTTCATGCCTGTCAGACACCTTAGCTCTGAAAATGACCTGAAACACACACACACGCTCATGTATGCGCTCACACACAGTCACACACGCAAGCACCCACCCACACACACTCCCGAACAGATGTAAAGGCACACACTGTTCACAGAAATACGCTTTGCACATGTACAGTTTTGAGTAGAGCATGCGTGCCTTTTTGGATCAGTGTTTATCTGGTTATACAGTTGGATGTAATAAACACTCTCTACGAATGTCCAGAACAGTTGGCTACACAGTGTTTAGTGTTTTGGACAGAGGAAGTGGAGAGAGAGAGAGAGAGAGAGAGGGGAGGGGGGGGGGGAGAGAGAGGGAGGGAGGGGGGGGGGGAGAGAGAGGGGGGGAGTGGAGAGAGAGAGAGAGAGAGGGAGGGGGGGGGGAGAGAGAGGGAGGGAGTGGAGAGAGAGAGAGAGAGAGGGAGGGGGGGGGGAGAGAGAGAGGGAGAGAGAGAGAGGGAGGGGGGGGGAGAGAGAGAGGGAGAGAGAGAGAGAGAGAGAGGTGTTTGTGTAGTCTAGACATCGGACGTCCAAAACACTGAGAGTTGTTACTGTCCCTCCCTCAGCCATGACAAACATGTGTGAGGGCTGGTTATGGACCACACCTACTAGAAGATAGGGACATGTGTCTGTGTGTGTGTGTGTGTGTCTGCTCCGACAACGGGTAAACAGTAATGTAGATGTAAATATTTAGAGAGATATTCTCGCCGACAGACAAACACCTCGGGGTGAGTGATTACCGCCACCCTCTGACCCTTGAGAGGCGTGTGTGTGTAGATGTGTGTGTGTGTGTGTGTGTAGATGTGTGTGTGTGTGTGTGTAGATGTGTGTGTGTGTGTGTGTAGATGTGTGTGTGTGTGTGTGTGTGTAGATGTGTGTGTGTGTGTAGATGTGTGTGTGTGTGTGTGTAGATGTGTGTGTGTGTGTAGATGTGTGTGTGTGTGTGTGTAGATGTGGGTTGTGGGGGTGATCCTGGGTACCCACCTATCTCAACCTGCTACCCAGAAAACCCTCTCATCACAGATCATCCAATGAGGAGTGCACTGGACCATAGAAACATTTGGTAAAGAGGTGCAGTGATAGAAGGTTGACCTTCCAGTTCAGAGCAATTCATGGGACTGTATTCTTGATGGAAAAGAGTTTGAGGCTTCCAGTCCACTTTCAGATCCATCCAAGCTGTCGATATTTCAGGTGATTGAGAACACTGTCTGAAAATTAGGAGCTGGAAAATAAAGTACCTCTATAGAGTAAATCATTGCTCTTTTCTTTCTTATGAGTTGACATGAATCCCCGTTCACTTCAAGCCAATTTTCCACTTGACTATCAACATTCTCAGGAACAAGGTTTGAAGAAGAGTTGTTAGAATTTTTTTTTAGACAACCTTGTTTTTTTTATTTTATTAATTTGTTTTACTCGGCAACCAGATTTCTATAGTGTTCTTCCACAAGGAGAGCCAATGAGCGTCAGGTCTGCAGGTAACACCTTGACCAGTAACCATGCGTTCCTCCTGTCCATGAGTCATCACCTCTCAATGACATCATTGTGGGGCTGATTAATGGGGTATCACTATGTCTGTCTTTAAACAATTTATGTGAGTGGAGGAGAGCACATCTAGTAGGATTATCTCCACACTAATATTTAAACAGAGCTGTTCTGCTCCTCACCAAGCCTGAGATGCCCTCTCCCTGAACAGCATCACTGTGCCCTGATGGGCCACACACACACACACATACACACACACACACAGTGCTATCACACACATACACAGTCACACACATTCACAGTGCTATCACACACATACATAGTCACACACACAGGCGCACACCCTCACACGCACACAAACATGCACACACAAACACACACTGACCTGCCTCCCTGACAGTTTACAGGGCTGCACTGCATCAGCCCTGCCTCACAGCGTGTGTGTTAACCGGCCCCCTCCCCCCCCGTCCCCCGGCAGGCAGCCGCGAGGCGGCGTTCGTCTACGCCATCTCCTCCGCCGGCGTGGTGTACGCCCTGACCCGCGCCTGCAGCCAAGGGGAGCTCAAGATGTGTAACTGCGACCCGCTCAAGCGCGGCCGGGCCAGGGACGACAAGGGGGAGTTCGACTGGGGCGGCTGCAGCGACAACATCAACTACGGGATCAAGTTCGCCAAGACCTTTGTGGACGCCAAGGAGAGGACCGTGAGGGACGCCCGGGCGCTCACGAACCTGCACAACAACCGCTGTGGCAGGACGGTGAGGAAGCCGGACACGCACTCACACACATTTAGTCACTTAGCAGACGCTCTTATCCAGAGCGACTTATAGTAAATACAGGGACATACCCCCCCCGAGGCAAGTAGGGTGAAGTGCCTTGCCCAAGGACACAACGTCATTTTTCACGGCCAGGAATCCAACCGGCAACCTTCTGATCACTATCCCGATTCCCTAACCGCTCAGCCACCTGACTCCCCACACACGTTCACACACCTGCGTGCACGCGCGCGCACACACGCATGGACACGACCTCACACATGCATACGCGCGCACACACACACAAACACACATTGACGGTCTGTGTTCCTCCTCAGGCGGTGAAGCGCTTCATGAAGCTGGAGTGTAAGTGTCATGGAGTGAGTGGTTCCTGTACGCTGCGTACCTGCTGGATGGCCATGTCGGACTTCCGCAAGACCGGCGACTACCTGAGGCGGAAGTACAACGGCGCCATCGAGGTCACCATGAACCAGGACGGGACAGGCTTTGCCGTGGCCAATAAGGACTTCCGCAAAGCAACCAAGAATGACCTGGTGTACTTCGAGAACTCGCCTGACTATTGCCTCATGGACAAAGCAGCAGGTGGGTGGAGGAGTCCAAACACACACAGACATATGCACACGCACACACACACGTACACACAGACACCTATTTCCTCATGAGAAGGAAGAAATCCCATTGTGTCTCTTGACCACATGAAGATAAGCAGGAGACAGCATCCAGAATGTTGATGGATCACCAGTCTGTGTTGTGTGTTGTGTCACAATCTGTCTGAGCGGTACCGGGTGTTCTGTGTTCACAGTTGACTGCTCTCTCTTAGTGTGTGTGTGTGTGTGTGTGTGTGTGTGTGTGTGTGTGTGTGTTGTGTGATGTCTTGGGAAGCTAATACCTCAGTGCCTCCAGGGCCATGCTGGCTGTGTGACCACCTGACCTCCCAGGTCTCTGTCAACACACACACACACATTCACACGCACACACAAGGACACACATCCACACGCTGTCTAAAAACATGGACCGTACACTAGAGAAAGATAAATGAAAACTCACTAGCTTAGGTTTCTAGTTACTGTTACTATTGTTTTTAGTTTGGCATTGCTGGTGTCCAGTCAGAGTAAAGCCATAGGTGTCTAGGATTACCTAGATTACCACACCTGTCCCATCCAGCCTCCCCCTCCAGCTTAACCCCACCCTCACCCTCACCCCAGCCCAGCAGTATGGCTTATCCCTTCAAACACACATAAACAAGCAGGAACTCAGGCATGCATGTATGGGCATACAGGCACAAAAGTTGTGTGTGTGTGTGTGTATGTGTATGTGTGGGGGGGGTGTTGAGGATGATGATCTACTGTGTGTGTGTGTGGGGGGGGGGGGTTGTGTGTGTGTGTGTGTATGTGTGTGTGTGTGTGTGTGTGTGTGTGTGTGTGTGTGTCTGTGACTCATGACTCAGCAGCCACCACACCTCCAACCACAGCTCCACGTTCTCCTCACCTCCCTCCACCTCCCTCTCCCTTCCTCCACTTCCATCCACCTCCCTTTCCCTCCCTCCACCTCCCTCTCCCTCCTTCCACTTCCCTCTCCATCCCTCCACCTCCCTCTCCATCCCTCCCTCCACCTCCCTCTCCATCCCTCCCTCCACCTCCCTCTCCCTGCCTCCCTCCACCTCCCTCCCTCTCCCTCCCTCCACCTCCCTCTCCATCCCTCCACCTCCCTCTCCCTGCCTCCACCTCCCTCCCTCTCCCTGCCTCCCTCCACCTCCCTCTCCCTCCATCCACCTCCCTCTCCCTCCATCCACTTCCCTCTCCCTCCCTCCACCTCCCTCTCCCTCCCTCCACTTCCCTCTCCCTCCCTCCACTTCCCTCTCCCTCTCCCTCCCTCCATCCACCTCCCTCTCCCTCCATCCACCTCCCTCTCCCTGCCTCCACCTCCCTCCCTCCACCTCCCTCTCCCTCCATCCACCTCCCTCTCCCTCCCTCCACCTCCCTCCCTCCTTCTCCCTCCTTCCTTCTGATGGAATTCACAGCCTCGGGACACTACAGGCTCGTTTTTCTAAATCCTCTCCTGTCCATCGCATTCTCTGTCCCTACCTCTGTCTCTCTTTCTTGCCCTCTCCCTGCCTCATTCTCTCTCTTTAATTCTCTCTGTCTGTCTCTCTCAATCTATCTGTATGTCTCTCTCTCTCTCTCTCTCTCTCTCTCTCTCTCTATGTCTCTCTCTCTGATCTAAGCATAGCTGCAGGGCAAAGTGGGCCTCGGAGTCTGAGAGCCTGTCTGTCTGTCACGCTTGACTGTCCATTTGACCCCACCACACACACACACACACCACACACAGTCACACACACACACACACACCACACACACACACACAGTCACACACACACACATACAGACCCCACCACACACACACACATAGACCCTACCAAACACACAGTCACACACACACACACACACACACCACACACACACACATGCAGACCCCACCAAACACACAGTCACACACACACACCACACACATGCAGACCCCACCACACACACTCACATGCAGACCCCACCAAACACACACTCACATACACACACACACATGCAGACCCCACCAAACACACACTCACACATACAGACCCCACCACACACACTCACATGCAGACCCCACCAAACACACACTCACACACACACCACACACACACATACAGACCCCACCACACACAAACACACAGCTTTTCAAAGGGGGCACTGGCTTGGGAAAAGGCTGTATGACTATAGGCCTCTCTACCAACAGTGCATATTTGTATCTATGGCCTGTTGTTCTGCCAGGCAGTGTGTTATGATAGCTATGAGCTTCTGCAGGGGTGTGTGTGTGTGTGTGTGTGTTGGTGGCTGTGTGTTTGTTGGTGGGTGTGTGTGTGTGTTGGTGGGTGGGTGTGTGTGTGTTGGTCGGTGGGTGTGTGTGTATGTGTATGTTGGTGGGTGTGTGTGTGTGTCGGAGGGTGTGTGTGTGTCGGTGGGTGTGTGTGTGTGTGTCGGTGGGTGTGTGTGTGTGTGTCGGTGGGTGTGTGTGTCGGTGGGTGTGTGTGTGTGTCGGTGCGTGTGTGTGTCGGTGTGTGTGTGTGTGTCGGTGTGTGTGTGTGTGTGTGTCGGTGGGTGGGTGTGTGTGTGTGTGTGTGTCGGTGTGTGTGTGTGTGTGTCGGTGGGTGGGTGTGTGTGTGTGTGTGTCGGTGGGTGTGTGTGTGTGTGTCGTAGGGGGGGTGGGGGTGGACAGGGCTCTCTCACTCTCACACCCTTTGAGGTCTAATCTCCGTGGGGATGACACCCTGCGAACACAGGAGCACACAGGAGCACACAGGAGCACACAGGAGCACACAGGAGCACACAGGAGCACACAGGAGCACACAGGAGCGCATACCTCTGTGTTCTAGGTAACTGTCTGAACACTCCCAAATCTGGGAGTGTTCAGGGAGGCTGGCAGGGAGACTGTGAGGGAGAGGGTCTTTTGGGGTGTTGAAGGTAAACCAGTGGATCAGTACACTGCTTGTTTGCTTGTTGAAACAGCACCCCAACTGTGTGTGTGTGTGTGAGTGCAGAAGACTTGAGGTTTGGTTGGTTTTTACTTTGTGTTAACGATCTTATGATTGAGTTTGTATGATATAAATAGAATGCTCACTGTTATAATAAGAACATGAGCCTGTACATTGCACAATAAAAATGCCTGCCTCATAAATGTGTTGCAACGCTAAGACAAGATCCCAAATGTCCCATACGAGACCTTTTTGCAGTCTAACGCAGTAAGGCACACATTTAATATTGTACGGGGGGGGGGGGGGGAATGACCCTTCAAGAACGTTTCTTAAATTGTAGCGACATGAGGGAAGGAAGGTAGAAGAAGGAACATGTTTTGGGCGGCACCATCAAACTCATCCTTCTTGCGTTTGTCCGCAGGTTCCTTGGGGACGGCCGGTCGCGTCTGCAACAAGTCGTCTCGCGGTACTGACGGCTGTGAGGTCATGTGCTGTGGGCGGGGCTACGACACCACGCGAGTCAAGCGCATCACCAAGTGTGAGTGCAAGTTCAAGTGGTGCTGCGCCGTGGAGTGTAAGGACTGCGAAGAGGCCGTGGACATACACACCTGCAAGGCCCCCAAGCGAGCCGATTGGCAGGACCAGACCTGAGGGCACACCCCCTCCAAAACAAACCAGCCCCCTCTCCCCCTTGGCAGGACAATCTGCAGGACATGGCATTCTGGGAAAATGTGTCAAGACCTGCCCCTTCTCTCCAGTTCCCTGTTGCATGGCTTCTATTCCTGTCTCTGTGAAAAGCACTAGAATTGAACTACAAATCCCAGCTTCTCCCCTCTCTGTAAAAGCCCTATACCTAAACTATGAACAGTCTGGGAGGTTTGAGGTGAACTGAAACTGAAGCGCTGAAGGACATTTCATTGCATTTTTGTCTTTATAACTGGGGGGGGGGGGGGGGGGGGTTAAAGGTTTGCTGCTTTCGTAATGCTTTAACAACACAATTTGACATTAACTGAGCCTTTGAGCTTATTCAGTAGTATATCGACAATATCATATAATCACAACATTTACATATTTTTGTGGGAAAGACATTATTTTGTGTACCGAAACTGCTTTGTCAGACAGTGAGAGGTGACTGAACAAGTCTCTGACCGTAGAAGAAATGGATTTGATCACTGAGCCACAGAGAATCTCTGCGCTTTGAGAGCATGGATGGATGGACGGATGGATGGACGGATGGATCGGCGTATGGACGGAAAGATGCATCCTCTGAACTTTGAAGGAGGGTGGTGTGATTTATTTAAATTATAAAGTGATGTTATGTTTCTCATCTCAGGGTGAGACTGCACTACGTATGTTGGGAGGGGAGGTCTGGGTGTGAAAGACAGCGGACGCCATTGAGGAGTTGATTGCTAGCTGTCCACTAAGACGTCGATTCTGCATAGCAAGAGATGTACTTCTCTGTTCTCAAGCTCGCTTGTATAACTTTTGTATATTGCTTTGTTATTATAATAATTATAAAAATGTTCAGACATCATACAGATGTTCATATAAAATATATTGTGTATTGGTATGAATCTGGAATCATTCATTTGTAATTTCACGATACAGGCATTCACAATACAGGTATAAACAATGCACTGCCCATCCCTGACACAGAGAATATGAAGGAATAAACAAACATCTGCTTCATTATAACAGATAGTGTTCCCAATGGTTGTTTTAGAAGTACAGATAGAGATATAGGGGGAAGAGAGAGACAGTAAAAGTGTTAGAAGAAGAGGAAAAGAGAGAGAGAGACAGCAAGAGAGACAGAGACAAAGGGTTAGACAGAACGATATAGAGAAACACAGAGAGAGAGAGAGAGAGAGAGAGAGAGAGAGGGGGGATTCATACTGCAGACAGGGCATGACTAATCAGTGTGACTGAGTAGGAGTTGTGCTGCCATACCTCTCCTCATAACCCAGTGTTATTCCCATCACACACACACACACACACAGACGCCCGCCAAGCACAAACGATGGCTGCTCTTACAGTTAACCAGGTTGGGGTCACCGAGTCAAAGTATGTGTGAAGACGTGGGAACCAACAGAGAAAGACAGCCCTCTGTACCAACGACACAAGCTCAGTCTGTGAAACAAGGTGTGTGTGTATGGGAGTAAGGGGGGGGGGGGGGGGGTGCAGTTTGATAAAAGAGATGATAGACACACCTACCCCCTCTCCCTTTGAATACCACCCCTCCTCCACACACACACACACCGCAGGAATTCCAGGTGGGTACCTAATGACTAGATGAGGGGTGTAATTAGGGCGGCCTGTTGATGGCTGGGATGTGATTGGGCGTGCTCAGTGCCATGGAGGGGCCAGGGGGCCCCTGCTGTGCCATGCTTCTATCAAAGGCTTTCTCGGACGGCTTATCAAAGGGAATAGTTTCCAGCAATCTTCTCTGGCCCAGCCCACATTAGTTCCGCCCCAGTCCTGTATTAGGGGTCTAATGTCTGGGTATTGTGTGGGGGGTGAGTGGGTGGCTGTGTCTAGCAAGGGGAGTGGGGAATAGGACTTTTGATGATTCCCCCCTCACACACAAACACACACACATTTTTTGACGTGCACCATATCCTGGCTGCTGGTGTGTGAGAGTTTGGGAGATGACAGAGGAAGGCTGTTATAGAGGAACTGATCACTCGATGCTCCAGAACCAACTCCAATGGGATGGTGGTGGGTGGGGGGGGCACATTGTCTGAGTGAAATAGCAGCACATAACAGAACACTACTGTGTGTGTGTGTGTGGGGGGGGGGGGGGGTGAGTGTATTTGAGCATCTGTCTATCTGTCTGTCTGTGTGTTCATTCACTCAACATCCTTTATATTGCTCGAACCCATCTCCTTATCCCCCAATACTGGGTTGGTGGATGTGTCCCTCGGTGATGAGATCATCTCCCCTCGCCCTGGCTGGGGACAGGAAGCAGTGGAAACCTGAGGTATGATTGGTCACGCTGGCTCCAGGAGACAGGAAATGCAGAGCATCTGCTCAGAACATACCACAATCCATGAAGAAGCCGCAGCACCCCTCTTAAAGGGGTAGTTGAGTCTCAAAATACGTTTGTCAAGCATTTCTACTCCAAAAACAATCAAGTCAAAATCGTCATTTCCCAACACGTTCACACTCACAACTGGAAAACAAAATACTGAACAGAACAAAGATAACCAACAACTTGTCTCTGCTTCTGAACGGTTCATTTGGACCAGTGGATTCTTTATCAGACTGCCTTCGTCATTCTTCTAGATGATGTCAGACCTGGTCGCCAGCCACCGTTCACCGCGAGGCCCTAAGCTTTATCACAGTCGCTAAGATAACGGAAGCTTCCCGGTCCCCCTGGGTCGTGCCAGTTAGCAGGTGTCTATTCCTGTGCCCACGTTCCACTGGCAGGTCCATCTGTGGCCTGGATGTCTGGGGGCATTCCTTTAGCAGGGCATCACAGGGGGATCATTAGGGGCATGGTGGTGGTGGGGGGGGTACTGTGTGTGTGTGTGTTGGAGGGGGGGGGTCAACTAATTTCATAACCAGTAAAAACCAAGAGAACATGTTCGGACAATGAATGCATAGCTGTTTCGCTCTCTCTCCCTCCCTCGACCCTTTTTCTCTTTCTCCGTCAACTTGTTCTCTCTCTTCCTACACCGTCTCTCTCTCTCCCTGTGACCCCTCTCTTTCCCGCCAACCCCCCCTCTTCCTTCACCCCCTCTCTCTCTCCCTCCACCCTCTCTCCCTCCCGTCTCTCCCTACATCCCTCCCTTCCGTCTCTCCCTACACCCCTTCTCTCTCACTCTCCACCCTCTCTCTCTCTCTCCTGTCCCCCATCCATCCATGTACATCCATCCATGTACAGCTTCCTCCTCCTGTTCGTCCTGTATAGCTAAACCCTACATAATCTCTCACACATAATCTATCACATAAATTTTCCAGATTATTCTGTCCAGCCCATCTCCTCCCAACCCCCTACCCCCTCACAAACACACACACACACACACACACACCATGTCGCCCTTTCTCTCTGTGTTTGTTTCAGTCTGTTCCGTGGTTCTGTAGCCAAACCCCACTGAGTGGAGCCGCACACCACAGCACTCCTCACTTTCCTGGAAATGGACTGAGCGTGTACCGCACGGCCCTTCTGATCCTCTACACCTTCATCTCACCCAGTCTCTCGCTCTCTGTCTCTGTTCGCTCTCTCCGGCCCTCCTGCCTTCTCAGTCTCTCTCTCTATCCCCTCTTCCCTTTGAACTTCTCCTTCTCTCTGCTTCTCTCTCTCCCTTCATTGTGACAGCTATGCAGATTTATGGTGCTCATGTCCAGGCTGTAATGCATGTCAGTCTGAGCTTTTCTGGCCAAGTGACATCAGCCCTGAGAATTGAGAATAGACTGAGCTCTGGTTACACACACACACGTAGGCCATGCATGCAAATACACACAGACACACAGGCCAGGCATGCAAACACGTACATGCACACAGACACGCACAGGCACAGACACAAATGATGCCTGGAGGCGAAAAAGCGGGATAGGACGAGGCATGCAGATAGCTCCTAGTGTATACACAAATAACAAATCTCATCGTAAAACACTGCATATTACTTTGGGACCAGGAGTAAGGACTAATTGTTTAGGCCACAGTAAATAGGCTGTAGTAGGGATGGAGAGCAGAATGATTGTATATGGAGAAAGAGAGGGAAAAGGGAGAGAAGGAGACAAAGAGCAAGACAGAGAGGGATGGATAGATGGATGGATGAAGGGAGGGTGTATAGGGTTACTGAGAGGCCTGTCGGGCATGTTTATCAGCAGTCAAGATCTTAATCTGAGCAGAAAGCACCGCGTTCGCTACAATTCGTCAATATTACTAGCACCACCTGCCACCATCTGCCCTCTCCCCCTCTGTCTTCCCCCTCTCTCCCACTCCTCTCCCCCTCTGTCTTCCCCCTCTCTCCCACTCCTCTCCCCCTCTCTCCCACTCCTCTCCCCCTCTGTCTTCCCCCTCTCTCCCACTCCTCTCCCCCTCTCTCCCACTCCTCTCCCCCTCTGTCTTCCCCCTCTCTCCCACTCCTCTCCCCCTCTGTCTTCCCCCTCTCTCCCACTCCTCTCCCCAATTACAACTTCTCCCTCTCTTCGCTACTGCTGTAGTTCCCCTTTCCCGCTAAATGTTATCCTCCATTTATCCCCACTTTCTTCTCCTCTTTGGACTGTGCTGTCTTCTTCTCCTCCGCTCCCCCCACCTCTCACTCCAACAACCCGGGTCCTGGGTGGGGAATAAGGACCCGGACGGCTCCACCGTCATCTCTGAGCTGGGGTGGTCGTGGAGTCTGGAGCAGACACACAGTCACACACACACACACACACACACACACACACACACACACCTGCAGGCATTGACCCCCCAAATCCCCCTACACTCACCTCTCACTTATCGGGCCAGGTTCTCAGCATGTCAGCACACTCTTATGCTGTGTCATTCACTCCCTGTGTGTTTGTATTGTGTGTGTGTGTGTTTGTCTGTCATCTCGCATGCCTGTCTGTCTCTGCGTGTGTGTGTGTTGGTGTTTGGTATGGATAGTGTTTACCCCAGAGGGCTTGTATGGGACACTGCTCCATTTAGGGGTGACTGGTGGTCTGGGAGGTCAAAGTTCATATAGTTTAGCACTGTCATAATAATGCCAGTGGATATCGATGTCCCTGTCTGTTTCTCCACAGACAGCTGCCGTAGCATCAACCGTAATGTCCCGGAGCTAAAGGTAAACTATTCTGTCGGCTGTTTGGATGCGATAATTAATAGATAGATGCTTGGGGGTCGGAGCTGTAGAACACGTGCTGTCAGCTACCTGTAGGTGCAGAGAGAGTCAGTGTTCTTCACAGTCTCTCTCCCTGTCTCTCCATCTCCTTGTGTCTTTTTCTCTCTATGTCTGTCTGTTTTTGCAGCTACAGGCCAGGCATGTGTGTGTGTGTGTTGGGAGGTGTTAGTGTGGTGTCAAGGGAACATGTCTGGGGGCTGTGAGAGCAGCAGTAGGAGGGGCAGATTTATTAGGGCATTGAGACTAATATTTACGTGACCTGCTTGGAGAATGCTCTGGGACAGGGAGAGGTGTCCAGTGCATCGCCTGCACAGGGGAACACAGCAGATTACCACACCAACAACATCTTATCTAGGGGCGCCCTAGTAGCTTACTGGGTAAAAGTGCGTACCACCAAGGCTAAGGCCTTCACACAGGGGCTTGGGTTCGATTCTGGCCCGGGTCATTTCCTGCATCTTGCCCCCCGCCCCCTCTCCCTGCTTTCCTGTCTCTCCCTCCAACTGTCTCTATAAATAAAAGCTGCAAAAAGCAACAAAAAAAAAGTCTTATCTACAGAGCTCTCATCCCTCCCTTCCTCTCTCTCTCTAAGCACTGCCATTCACCACTCATCCCGTCCACATTAGGGAGTATGAGCACAGTATGAGATCCTTCAACTCAATAGTGCTCCTGAAACATGCAAAGCCTCCCCCACACACACACACACGTACACACACACACGTACACACACACACGTACACACACACACGTACACACGTACACACACACACACCTCTGGAGTTGAGAGCCTACCAACACAACGTTGTCAATCTCACCTTTCGTTACAAAGATTTACTTCAATGTTGTTTTTGAAAGCAAAAATGTTTTATGTGGTGAGTGAAACGCCTTAAAGGAAAGGTCCTTCATTTATCCACCACAACTATATTTCAACCCTTGCACAAACAAGGTGTTTTGTGATGTATGATGTAGTGCAACAGACCAAAATAGCTATAGACCTGTAACAGGTGTAATTGCTCATGCAACAATTAAAGTAAGGGTTGCGGTGGTAATTTCGATTTATTTTCTTTTGGCACTTTCTCAAACCAAAACTCACCACGTTTTACATTTCCCTCTTTGATTCATGATAGGCTTGTTGTACATTGCAATAAATGCTTGTTTGCATGCTGCCAAGAGCGTGGATTCCTGTTTAGAACATCCTCTTCGGTTTATACATTCATTATAAACCCATTCATCATAAGATTATAGGCATTAATTAGCTTGCGTTGTTAAATAGGTAACAGTTAAAAGTTCAATATTGAGTACCAGCTGTTGCACTGGCACCCTTATGTGTACTACGCACCCCTAATCCTTTAATATGAATAGTCTGAGTTACAAAATATTTTAAGGGATGACTTATTTGAAAACTACCCAACAGATGTCTGGGGCATCAGGTGGCTGAGCGGTGAGGGAAGTGGGCTAGTAATCTGAAGGTTGCCAGGTCGATTCCCGGTCATGCCAAATGACGTTGTTTCCTTGGGCAAGGCACTTCACCCTACTTGCCTCGGGGAGAATGTCCCTGTACTTACTGTAAGTCGCTCTGGATAAGAGCATCTGTGATCTATTGCGATATAGCTGAAATATTTACAATTATTTTGGTGATTTTTAATTGTGCCGATCAAACAACAGCCCATATGGTTACTGCCACGCCCACATTATCTACTATCCATCCTCTATTTTATTACATATTGAGGGGAATAAGGGAGAGAAATAGAATTGACATTTTCTTAAAAGTAATTACAGGGACAGGTAAAGTTTATTAAAAGGTATTGTTTAGATAGTTTACAAAAGGAATCATTAGAAATTCTATACTTGATATTTGAAATGGACAGTTGATATTGCCCAAAATAAATAAGCTTTGATAAGGATCAAATGTATCCTGTTACTATGAATTGTTGTCGTACGCAAATTCTGTATTGTGCCTGTCAGTGTGGTGGCAAAAATGCAAAATGCTCTACTTTATCCTGAAACTAACAATATGTGCATCAGCCAGGATTATAACTGTCGTTAGTGTCAAATGTTAAAGGGCTCAGCATAAACCTTTGTAGAACACCTCAAAGCTGTTGCAAGTGAGAGGATAGGCTTTTGTTCATTTTTACTGTGTGTGTGTGTGTGTGTGTGCGCGCACTGGAACTCTTAACTACTATCTGTCACTGTCTGTAGGGTTCCCTGGATATCACGGTTAATGTCAGCATCACTGAGTGTCAGCTGGTATCACTCAGTGGTATCTCTGACTGGTATATCTCTCTGTGTGCGAAGGCTGTGCGTTTTGACCCTGACCCTGCATCTGTCCTGTTTCCCACACCTCTCTCCCTTTCTGGCGTGTGTGTGTGTGTCGGTGTGTGTGTGCGTGGTCAGCCCGTTCTGTGGTATGTTAATGGAATTTCGACTATTTGTCCAGGTCACTGTTGTTTGTGCCTCGTGAGGCGTCTCTGTAAATTCCCACTCAGCGAGGGAGATAAACACACACACACCTCCTGACGTCGCGACACACACCTTGTAAGGTGAAGAATGTGCTGGACCTCTGGTGTGTGTGACAAGCCCACATGTCAGATTTGCCACACTGTCCTTTTTACTCTCATAAATCATCGGTCAGAACTTTGTGTAGAGATTTGTTTTTTTATTTATCAGCAACAGATCTCATATCCATTTGAGATTCCTGCATCCTGACTGCGTAAAAGCACTTGTGCAAATGTGTATGCAAGGAGCAAGGTGACGGAAGAAGAGCCTCTGTATGTACACATGAACATGTATGTTTATTGACAATGTGACGTGAACGAGGTTGTTTCTTCTCTTACTCACGTCACATGCTTGTTTGGATGTGGAACATCACCTGATTGATGGGTTTCAACTCAGTGGGCTGGAGGGGCTCCAAGCCGGCTCTGCTTCCCCAGGGAAGACTATCACTTACGTCCAGAGAGAAGGACCAGAGCCCTTGGTCCCCACTGTAGGGGCCACCTGTACAAAATGCCTGGCCAAAGCTTTGCTCACTGCGATGCAACAGTCTCTGGGAAGTTGGAGACTCTCAAACGTTCCGTATGGGTTTATAAGCCACAGAAGCCCAAGAAAACAATTCCTCAGTCGCGTAAATTGACAGTAAATCTCCTTTGAATCTTTTGAAGCCTTTTAGCACCTCCAGGAAAGACACCGTATAGTGGCCTCAGTCGCCTGGTAAACAATGATAAACAGAGCGATCGCTTGACACAGCATGGAGGCCTTCTCTGGGGGAAAACATTTACCTCCAGCTGCCAGTCGAACAATATCAATTCTGTTTTACAATAAAGTGCTGGCAGAACAGAAACATGTTTAGGAAACTCATCCGTCCCTCTGGGCCAGTAGACGGTTGTTTATCCTCTGGCTCCTGCTCTCGCTAAAGGGATAATTCAATCAAATATATTACAGCTTCATAGAGGCTTAACCTTGCATCCATACTGGTACACCAGGACCCCGAGCACTGCTATGATGTCATCTATGGAGAGTTTTAAAACCACAATCAGTTTTGGAGCGAGAGGCAGAGTGGAAGTTTTTTTTTTCTCCCCGTTTGTGATTAGGTTGTGTCTAGGTTTTCCCCTGACCCCGTCCTCGAGACCTGAACAGCACTCTGACAGTGTGTTGATTGTGTTCAGGGTTCGTTCCCTCTCTCGTGCAGAGTCTGTGGGGGCAGGTAGCAGTGCAGAGCTGGAGATGTTGCCCAATAGCACTGTGTGTACGCTATACATCACTCACACACACACACACACACTCACATGCTCAAACACATGGATATGGATTGGGTCAGTACATGCGTGCGCACACAGTAAAGCACAAGGATGGGGCGGAGAGTGTAAATCAATGCTGTGTGGTGCCAGGTATCTCACAAACATCTTTGAGTGGTGAGCCATGAGTCAGTGTACAGGTAACTAATCATGGTACACACTAACGCACACACACACACACACATACTGTACATACTTACAGGGGCAAGTTTGCTTCAAACCAGTTCTGACAGAGATAACAGAACATGTTGTGCCTAATTCATCCTTATATACGGAAGATAGGGATGGGTGGAGGGAGGGATGGCGGAGGGATGACGGAGAAATGACGAAGAGATGATGCGAGAGACCTGAAAATGTAGACGACTTAGTATTCATAAATGTCAGAGGTGTGCGTGTGAACAGTATATATTCTACATGTTTGAGTGTGTGTGGGGAAGGGTTATGGACCACAGTCCATTGCCATGGTGCTTTTACTTCACACATCATACCGTTGTCGTAGAATCACATTTTCTGCTAAGTGTTTAAACTGGGAGAGTTTATCACGGAATAAACAGGAGTCTAATGTGTTTATCAGACACTGAACTACACACACCAACAGCTGTTTATGACACAGAGAGGTCGCCAACACCACAGCATGGAACAACAACACTTTTCGCGGAAAACGCTCAAAAAGACCGCATGTGAGGGACTGTGATGTTCATCTTTGGGGTGGATTCCTCCAAACATGGCAACCAAACGCTCTGCACTCCAAGCTAAAGGAAGATGTTCTCCATGTCTGAACTGGGTGAAGGGGGGTGTTTGTAAAACCAATTCCCCAAGCAAACATATCAATAAACACAATTCCACTTAACCGATATAAATACTCCATCAGAAAGACAAACCAAAATACATACACACACAAACAGCATCCTCCAGCCGGAACTTGTAACCCTGGACCTTGGCCAACCATTTTGATAACCACGCCATTGACCGTGAGGTTAGCCAGCCTCACGGCCTCATCATGTCCAATATTCAAGCTCTGTTTCACACAGTCCAGTACACCAACACATTGATCTCATAACTAAGACGCAGACATCCTGACAAAAAAAATGGCCTATGTTGATGACAAACAAATGGGATTTCTATGGACAGAAAACATAAGCTATGAGTTAACTCAGGCTCGTATTTGGTTCGAAAAAGGGAATCATTGCTGGCAGCTACGTTTTGTTTAGTTTAATCTCCTTTTCTGTTATTAAATTATCCCATTCATGCTTAAGTGTATTGGTGGAAGCATTGAGGGACAATGAGCGCACGGTTTTGCACCAGAAGAAGGGAGTCATACCCGTCTAACCCTATACACAGAAGTATAAATTAGCAAATATATCCTCTATGCTGTCTCACGATGATCCTGTTTCAAAGGGAAATATATCTTAAGGCATGCTTCTTAAGCTGATATATCTGCTCTGTGATTCAGAGTTAAAACCCCTACTTCTCTCTTCCAGTGTTCTGTTTAGTGTCAGTCTCTTAATATGACTCAGCGTATAACATTCCTTATCCGTTTACATGCGATGTTGTGCAAGAATCACAGTATGTTTTCACGACCCAGAACACTTGAACATTGAACATTACAGTAGCTTCTCCTTCCCTCTCCCCTACTCTCAAGTGGGTTGAGTAGGGTTACATCTTTCCAACCACTGACCCCTACCACTGCATCCTTTACCCACACCACCACCTTAAGTTCAGGTTACTTCATTTTTATCATAAAGACTAGCATATGATTGAGAGCACTCTTCACACATTTCACCAAAAGTGCAAACACACACAACCACATAAATACACAGACAGGTAAGCCAAGTGGTCGGATGGACTGACAGGAACAAATCATCCTCATCTCATCACTATCACTGCCAAACTGTCTGCTCAGAGCGCCAAGTTAGATCCATAGTTCCATAAAATCACCAAGAGCTAATGGAGCTGCTAGCCCTGTTAGCTTCAGCCCCAAGCTAAAGAGACCATGACCATCCCCATCATCCCCGCACAAGCACCTTCCCAAGCCTCTGGGGAAGGCTACATTCCTGGTCGGCGGGGAGGGGTTATAGATGATGGCCAGGAGAGAGAGACTCTCTAGGGGGAGAGGAGCCTATCTGCCTATCGTGTGAGGCAGGCAAGGAGTGCAAGCATTAGAAGTGGGGCTCTCTGGACCTGTCTGGATGCTGGAGAGAAAGAGGGAAAGGGTGAAGAGAGAGATACAGACAGAGCGAGAGACAGAGAGAGAGACAGAGAGTGGGAGACAGGAGAGACCAAAAAACAGAGAGAGAGAGAGAGAGAGAGAGAGAGAGGGGGATGAGAGAGAGACAGACAGAGAGAAAGGCCAGATGAGATTAGTCTACTTGAGTAGGCTCGATGAAACCCTTCAGCACACAGACAGCACTCATAAAGCTGAGAACTGTCTGTCTACCTTATCATTGAGACAGGGAGAGAGGGGGGCGGCTGCAATGCAACACAACAACTTTTTTCTTAGAGCACACACACTTCAATCCAACCTGGCTGGAGTGTACTGAGCGACATAACAACTTACGACATAAACGTGTCACTAATGTGTTTACTTATTAGTGACATCCCACTGTGTATGGCGGTGGACCACAATACGAGACAGCAGAATCATGATGCACCTATAGTGTGTATGCTAACAGACACTGTGGCGCAGGGAAATCTCAAAATGCAGATTGCCTAAGAGTGTCTTGCGTGTGTGTCTGTGTGTGAGTGTGTGTGTGTTGTTTGTGTTTAGTTGCTGGTCGCTGTGACAGAGACAGATGGGGTGTCTGAGAGGGAAAGATAGCCCACCAGCCAGCCAGCCTCACAAAGACACGCAGCATGCCCCCATCACACACACACACACACACACACACACACACACACACACACGCAGCATGCCCCCATCACACACACACACACACACACACACACACACACACACACACACACACACAGCATGCCCCCATCACACACACACACACACACATGCACACACACACACACACACACACAGCATGCCCCCATCACACACACACACACATGCACACACACACACACACACACACACACACACACACACACACACACAGCATGCCCCCATCACACACACACACACAGCATGCACCCAATACACACATACACAAAGACACACACATGTACACACAGCATGCACCCATCACACACACACACAGACACGCACACACAGAGACACACACACACAGAGACACACAGCATGCACACATACACAAAGACACACCCATGTACACACAGACACACAGCATGCACCCATCACACATATACACACACACACACATGCACACACAGACACACACATACACACAGAGACATGCATACACACGTTGGCATCCAACCAATCATGTGGATAAATGTACTAAACCCTTAACACAGACAAATAGGTGTGGATAAAGCCTGTCTGGGGGTCTGGAGAAAATTGTCGATTCATCACTAATTTCAAAACAAGCAGATTAAGACAAGACTGTTGAGGTATTCAGATGGACTTATGAGATTTGCTGGAGTATACAGTCCACCAGTGTATGAGATTTGTGAGAGTATAAGAGTGGAGTGGTGTGTGTGTACTCTACAGCATGTCAAAGCAGTAACAAGCCACTACTCTGCCAAACTGTCAGCTGTCTCTCCTCTCTCCTTCCTCCCCTCTGTTTGTCTCATTTCTTCCCTCTCCTCTCTCCTTCCTCCCCTCTGTTTGTCTCATTTCTTCCCTCTCCTCTCTCCTTCCTCCCCTCTGTTTGTCTCATTTCTTCCCTCTCCTCTCTCCTTCCTCCCCTCTGTTTGTCTCATTTCTTCCCTCTTCTCTCTCTCTCTTTTTTTTCTCCAGACTGTTGTTTCCTAACCATGATCATTACTACGCTCAATCACAAGCGCTCAACTGTGATTTAGGATTGGAAGTACACTGCATGGCAATCATTGGAGAGGGTCACTTCCAGAATAACTGGAAATGGTTTCAGTTGGTTTAAGGTCAGAGCGCCCTCGGGGAGACGTTGGGTCTGGGTTTCCGGGTGACCAGAAGACCCTCTCGGCTAGCACGCCGGGCTATTAGAACGTTTGAGCGTCCCTCTCGCCATGGCGATAAGATCAAGGCATTCCGGCGGCCAGAGCAGTCATTACCCTGCTCCTCAGACCATAATGTCCCCCCCATTAGAACCCAATCGCCACGGCAACGCAGCTGAGGACATTTAACTCGCTACACAGCAGCCTCTCTGGGTCACTGACACGCACTCACTCACACACACACACACACACACACACACACACACACACACATACAAGCACATTGCACAGACACGCTCACACATTGTATACAATATATATGGGGAGTCAGGTGGCTGAGTGGTGAGGGAATCGGGCTAGTAATCCGAAGGTTGCCAGTTCAATTCCCGGTCATGCCAACTGACGTTGTGTCCTTGGGCAAGGCACTTCACCCTACTTGCCTCGGGGGGAATGTCCCTGTACTTACTGTAAGTCGCTCTGGATAAGAGCGTCTGCTAAATGACTAAATGTAAATATATATACATATATACAGGATGGAATGGCTAGATGATGAAGTTAAAGATAGTGGTGTGCAACAGATCATGTAGAGGCATCACTGAACCTCTCTCTCTCTCTCTCTCTCTCTCTCTCTCTCTCTCTCTCTCTCTCTCTCTCTCTCTCTCTCTCTCTCTCTCTCTCTCTCTCTCTCACACACACACACACACACACACACACACACACACACACTCCTGCTATGACGAGTCAAGCCTGTCTGGGTCAGATTCCCACTGCTGACAGCAGGTCTTGTTGTGTGTATGACACTGTCTGGAAGACATGCCTCCCTGCTGACAGAGCAGGGTCACAGCCGCCAGGACAGCCGGACCATCAGTGGGCTATCAGTGAGTCAGGACGGCTAGCCCTTCCTGCTGATGAGTCACTATCCACTGCTCCTTCAGCCAAATGACAAAATAGCACAATCAAGTTTAATGAGTCACCGCTCAAGTCTGTACACACTGATATCAATACCAACACATTAGTGCACACACAGAGACAACTGTGTGTGTGCGTGTGTGTGTGTTGTGCTACAGTAGGCTAACCTTGTCCTGACCCTTCCTGACCATCTAGAGTCTCAAACACAAGACAAGAAACCTAGAGTATTCTGGTGCTTCAGCCTCAAACCAACTTGACCCTTTTATGCCAAGACCTACCCTGCTCTAACCATGGCCCGCACTGATCACCTTTACACACACACACACACACACACACACACACACACACACACACACACACACACACACACACACACACACACACACACACACACACACACACACACACACACACACACACACACACACACACACACACACACACACACACACACACACACACACACACACACACACGTACACTAACCTCTTTGGTGGCACTTGCAGTCAACGCTTCGCACCGAATCCTTGAGGTATGACATCGATCAACCTGAGTCAACAGCGTCATCTTGTGTCATAAGAGTTAGTTCGCTGCAAGACTACCTTCCTGATAGCCCCTTACACCAACCTCGCTGGAGTGAACTGAGCGACATAACAACTTACGACATTGTTCGTACCCTCTTCAAATAATTGTTTATACATAAATATATGAATATTATAGCCTATACGTACGCTAAATACATTCACGTTTTCAGCGTGGTTTAGGTAATGTGGTTATGGTAAAACAACAAACTCCATGCAATGTAGCATGCATAAAAGATGGTCATGCTAAGAATAGACTAGAGATACACATGAGAGCGCTTTAAATGTAAAAGACTGGCCGCCGATTCACAGCTCTAACGATTTATCTCAATCATGCCCAAGTAGTGGCCTGCTACATGGAGTAGGCTAAACTCCCGTTTATCAAGGGTATCCGCCCAGTTAAATTTAGGTTTCGTTTCTTCCTGGTATCATCATTTCCGAAGAATCTCTTTTCAAATCACCCGGCGATTGTTGATATTTAGCTGCACGTAACTGAAGTGGCTTGATTGTTAATTTAAACTTTCAATTTATGTTGCGGAATTGATCCGTCATATTTTTATACAACATGAGTGGACGGACTATCCAGGCTCGTCGCCAAGTTGGACTGGAATTCATTGAATTCCTAGAAGAAACAAATCGAAGATCCATTACAGACAAGCACGAACTCCGTGACATCTACAACTCCGAATTCAGGAACAGGTAGGCCTGTCTTCCTCTTGATGCGGTCAGGTCACACAACTGTGTAGTTGTTTCTCTGTCTGAATGAATTTGAAAAAATTGCATTCTGTGGGCAACATGAATCCAGTGCCCAATATGGATTAGGCTGCAACGCTCCTGTGTTCGTGTTTGTTGATAGGAAGGGCTTTGTGTTTTCATCTTCACATTAGCATAATATTTTATGACCTTTGTTTTATCTAAAATGCAAACATGCACCTGTTATGTCTCTTTCAACAGAGCTCCTGGACTCAAGGACCCAAACTTCAGTGGGATTCTGTATGCTCTAAGGTTATCCCGAAAAGCCAAGATTTACGATGGACAAGTACACTTCAATCCCATGGTAAACCCCCTCAAGATATTAGTTCTTAATGATATTAGGTCTCAATGCCCCTCGTCACCCAGGCCCTTGACCGGCTTGGTTACGAGTACATTTTGGGCAAATCTGACAATGTCATCATCATATTACGTTTCCCGGTGAACCTTGAACAACAAATGCAAACAGTCTGTCTTTACGTTTGACCTGTGTCAGCGTTGATAGGCAAAGTCTGTTTAGGTTTCGTTTCCTGGGATATGAGGGCAGGTGTGCCAGAGATAGCCATGGCCCTACTAATGAAGTCCCAGTGCCAGGAATGTCCAGGTCTTCGATTGGTCCTGTCTTAGTTTTATCTTCCTGTTGCAGATCGAAGTAGTATGGTTTAGAGACAGGGCTATCTGCTGTTTTAGTTACACCCTGATAAAAGAAGGGACAGAAGTAAAAACCTCAGCCAAATTCCACTCTGTTTGCCCTTGTGACCCATATTCCAACCTGCACCTTAATGTACTTTGTCTTTTTTGTAAAGATAGATTGTAAAACATATGATACAAGCAATTATGGCCATCATGTGATCATTAATCTGTGGACTGCTGCACTATGCAGAGAGGGAAGTGGAGAGTTTGTGTCAGTGATGGGTTTCCTGTTATGGTTTTGGTGGTAAAAGTCAGTCTGCAGTAACTAGCAGGTGTCTGTGGCTGTTCGGTGGCTTGCTGCTAGTCCCATGTTCTTGAGTTGTCTTGTAATTGTTTCAGTAGCAAGTGACCTACGACTCTGAGATGGAAAGGTTCCCCCTCAGCTCTGGAAGTATGCAGGTGAACAGTGACATATGTGATCTCCACTGGGATTCTGGTGAACTGCACTTTCTGGTCAAACCACTGGGAACGTGGACTGGTGTGTGGGTAAAATGTCAACGCACGCACTGAGTTTCAATCTGTCTATATGTACTGGACTCTGTTGCGACGTACTGTGGCCTGGTCCTATGGTGGTGTAGTACAAGCCCAGCTCAACCACAGAGTCCTGAGGGACTGCAGCAGGCTGAGAGGGGACTGAGCAGAGGTGGTGAGCTGGGAGGGGATCTGGCTGGGATGTGACATCCTGAAGTCATGTCAACATCCTGGTTAACGATTTGGATCATATTGCCCCAAACCTCTCCCAGGAGATATTTTTTGAATCAAAAAAGAGGGATGGAGAGACATTCAGAGACTATAGAGAGAGAGAATTCTGTGACGTCCTCATCTACCTCTCTCTTGCAGGTGAGGGCTTTTCATGAAGATCATGTTTCTCCTGACCGGGGCGAAGCCCCAGAGCTCGTGTCAGGGGTCCGTGCTAGGAGAGAACTAGCACATCGGCTCATCCAGAACCTGAACGCCAACAGGTAAGCAGGAGGCAGACAGCAGCCCCTCAGCGTATACTCCAATACATGTAAATACTCCTTCCCTGCTTTCTTTAATGCGATCTCTGATCTAATACAATTGGATGGTTAAATATTGAGATATGTACAAACCAGTTATTAATTTAGTCATGTCAGATCAGTGTTTGAATGGAAGGAAGGATGTATTTCTCTGATTTGATATGTTTTGTGAGTGCCCTACCAACCACCCTCACCTCTAACCCTCCATTGCCCCATAACCTACCCTTTCCCAGGGCTATGTATATATCTGACAAAGGGGGGGTCACCATCACATCTGATCATAATGTGGAGGAGGGGAGAATTCGCATCTCTGTGGATGGCGTGACAGAGGTAAGGGTTAGAACCATGCTTGACCTCTGTGGTTTTCGCAAAACCTTGAAGGAACCACAACAAAACCAGCCAGCAATGTGTGTAAATACCAAGGCTGATATTTGGGAGGCCTGAGTCTTACAGTCACTCTTTTGATATTGTACAGTAAAATGCATCATTTGGTCTGGGCTTGAGACATTACTGGACTCACGTAAGTGCCGGAATTCTGTGCTTCCTCAGGTTTATGTGGTCAGGCTGTTCGTGGAGAACAAGGGTTCTGGCCCGGTCCACTTCACCTACTACTCTGCCCTGCACTGGATGAACTGCTTCATCCTGGAAGATGAGCACAAAGTCACCCGAGCCAACCCGCTCCAACTCCTACCTGGTAAGAGTACACACACACACACACACACAACCAAATACATACACAGCACAACCGCAAACCTTTATGTGTACTGTACACACACAGTCATGCTCATGGATGGCGTGATGGTTAGACCATGGATGGTTAGACCGGATTTATATCAAAGTCCACACCCAGTGACAGTCTTCGCTGCTCGTATTATACTGACAGGATATCCATGCACTACATCTTCCTGTTCAACCTGATGAGGAGTGAAAGGTGTAGCTGTCAACAAACTGGTTGGACTAAAAAGCTTTCAGAGTTAGTCATCTGTGAATGTATTGTGAACCAGCTGTCTCCCATGCCTTGCTAAGGTGTGCGCTATGAGATCCAGGTCAAGTTCAAGCCTAGGATGGTGGGCTTCTACCCCGCCACTCTGGCCTTCGAGTTCAAGACAGACCTCCTGCCCTCCTCCGCGGCCTTCCACATCGTCCGCTTCCTGGAAGCCCAGCGCGTCACCTCCCTGGCCAGGGAGCTGGCCCCCACAGCCCCCTACAGACGCCGCCCCATTACAGCTTCCAACTCCCAGTACTTCACTGTGGAGGATGGAGAGCCTCCTGAAAGGTAGATCACACACACACACCCGACACCTGCCACACGCTTAACTCTCCACCTGATATGGGGTTACCCTCCCGTCACTCGATACTTTCACCATCATCTAGTTGGGCGAGCTCAGATATGCAGCACCAGTTTCTGGTTTTTCCTTTCATCAAAATCACCTGTTTATCTGCTGAAGTGGTCATTGAGCAGTAAGGTCCCATTGTCCCCCTGTAAGAAGAATGGGGGAAACATCTCTTATCCTCCTGTGCCCTCTTCATCCCCTCGTTCTCCAGCACGGCCAAGCTGCGTCTGGTTTCGCTGGTGTCGCTGAAGGACTACAAGGTGCCGGCCTATGTGAGGGAGCTCATTCAGTTTGATCGGGGCAAACTGTCCTCTTTTTCCTATCGATCGGAAATACGCTCCGCACAGTGAGTATGTGGTGGTCAATCCATCCATCTGCCTATCGGTCTGTCAGTCCGTCCGGTCATCCAACCATTCATCGATCCATACTTAATCCATTCATTTATACATCCGTCACTATAAAGATGTTTAACTGTATTTTGTTAAAATGGCTGGTTGGTTATATGATAAGGTCAAATATGACATAGTTAGTCAGTCCAGGGCTTCCCGCAGCACTTTTCAGTTAAGGCAGCTGCCTAAGCATATTAGAATTTTTTATAGCGATATCGGCCCTTGTCCTGTTTTCTCCCTTCCATTCCAAACCGTGACCAACGCCAGTCTCCCTTCTCTGCAGAACGCATCAGTCTATCGCACAAACTACCCCCCCCCTCCCGCATTAGTCTATCGCACAAACTAGAGTCTGATGGCAAACCCCACCATAACACCTTAACTAACCCATTTTCTGCAGGAAACCCTGCAGTCATTTATATAGTCAGAGCTGAGTTGGATAACTGTCTCTGTGGCTGAATGTGCTGTGTCATCTCAAATAGATATTCAGATGCATCTTGTTGTAATGCTCCCCCTCCAGGGCAGTGTTGGAAGGTGCTCTGAGCCGGGAGAACTACTCTCACAAGTTCCAGGTGCTGCTCTACCTGGAGGAGCTGCAGATGGAGGTGGACATTAAGAAGTACAACATGGAGGACCAGCCCATGCACTTTCTCCCCACCAATAAGAGGTTCCTGGTTCTCGATGTGAGTGGATGTGCGCGCGCACCAAGCGCACACCCTAGCAAGGACGCGGCACACAGCACTCATTAACGTCCACACTGAGAGGGTACACATCAAAAGGAACACAAAGAGCAGGCGTTTCAAATGGGCTGCACGCTCGGTGTATGCAGAAAACAAACACACAAACACAGTCCACATTTCTGCTTTGATATTTGCTTTGGAGTCATCTCTTTGTCACGCTCCCCCTCCCGGCAGGTGCCAGGTGTGTCAGAGAACCGCCCGTCGGTGCTGAGGGGGGACGCCCTGCTAGTCACCAAGACAGCCGAAGCATCGCGAGGCTCAGCAGGCCTGGTGAAGTACAAAGGGTTTGTCTACAGAGTGGAACTGGAGAAGGTCCAGCTGAACTTCAATAAGAAGTAAGAACCAGTCAGCTAGACCTAATGACAAGGAATACAGTACGGTCTAAATTACTCGATTTAATCAATTATTATAAATCTAGTTTTTCTAAGTTTCTAACTTCTAGTGTTTTTACGGCTATATGCAACATGGTGTTGATGTTCAGCCAAAAAACGGATTGAAGTTTAATTCAGTTGTGGGGCTGTGTATGTCTTTAGGCTGTTGGCAAGCTTCATAGATGGGATGCAGTTCAACGTTGAGTTTACAGTTAACCGCCTTACAACTCGCCTCCAGCAGAGGGCAGCAGAGATGGTCTCCCAATACAAGCTGGGGAAGGTGCTGTTTCCTTCTGAGGAAGACTCTGTTCCCATGCCCGACCTCCCTGATCTCAGGTCAGTTCCTGAGCTCCTCTACGAAAGTTGGGTGTGATACCCCGGAAAGAACCCCTTCACCAGTTCTGCTGTCCTCAAGTTGCGGTTATGGCAACCAAAACAGTAAAATCCCCTCGAGTTTCATAGTGGTTTCATGTGTCCTTATATGGATCAACATAAAAGAAAGAGCTGGAAAAAAGGGGCTTTCAGATGCAGTCGATGTGCTTCCTTGAGCCAGGCCTAATTATGGCTTTTACACCCAGATACTGTTACAATCTACGTTAAACTCCACCCTCGTCTTTCATAATGTCTGCCCAGGCTCTACGACGTTAAGCTGGAGAAGAACCCAGAACAGCACAGAGCTATTCAGAACATTGTGGCTGGCTCATCCAGACCTGCTCCTTACCTGGTGTTTGGCCCACCTGGAACAGGTAAGATGTATATGAAAGGTTATCGTAATTTCTTATGCTTTAGACCGTATATTTAAAGGTATTAAATGATCCTCCAATGAATGCTAACAATCAAGTGTGTGTGTGTGTAACTCCCAGGAAAAACAGTGACTGTGGTTGAAGCTATTAAACAGTTGGTGAAGACGAACAGCTTCAACCACATCCTGGCCTGTGCTCCGTCCAATAGTGCGGCAGATCTGCTGTGTAAGAGGATTGTCGAACACGTTGACAAGCGGCTGGTGTTGCGCATGTACGCCAGCAGCCGCAACCCCTGGGACGTGCCTGCGGAACTGCTGGTCAGTGCCTGTCTCTAATCTAAAATTCCATTGGTCTGTAATCTGAGTCCTTATTGGATGTTGTTAGTTGCCTCTCACAGAAGTCGTGTGTGTGTGTGTGTGTGTGTGTTTGTAAACAGACATGCTGTAACCTGGATGAGGACAAGGAGACCTTTGTGTTTCCCTCGAGGGAGGATCTTATGGAGTACAAGATAATGGTCACCACCCTGCTGACTGCTGGAAGGTAGACTCAGGCTAACTGCTAATGACATATTAATGAAGCATTTCCCTAGCCACCAATGCTAACTGATGTTCGTTACCTATGCCTATATCAAATCAAATTGCATTAGCTGTTTTTACAAGCAATGTCACAGAGGGCTTTACATACACCCATAGAACAGCCCCTCATATATTTCCTTAGCCTGAATGCCAACGGTGTGTGTTTGCATCTTTCAGGTTAGTGACTGGAGGAGTGCCCCAGGGTCACTACAGTCATGTGTTTGTAGATGAGGCAGGACATGCAGTGGAGACAGAGTGCATTATTCCCCTGGCAGGTAAGATAGAAGGAAAAATGCCTTACTTTATTTATAAGTTAGAAGTAACGATGATGGTTTTAGAATCATCTATCTTTTAGCAAGCTCTGTGACTCTTGGGTATCTTGTGTGTGTGTGTGTGTGTGTTCTACATGTAATGCAGGCCTGCTCCAGCCTGGGTCAGGTCAGGTGGTGCTGGCTGGTGATCCCAAGCAGTTAGGACCCATCCTGAGATCTCCTCTGGCCATCAAGCATGGGATGGGTAAGGAGTACCACCACCTTACAGCATGACACATAATATTACCCAGTTTGACAGTTGTTTGTGATAAACATCAACTTTTCTGTCAAGCACAGTTTAGTCAGGCAGCTGCAGACTCACTGGTGTTGACCTCGTTCTACCGGCAGGGCTGTCTCTGTTGGAGAGGCTGATGAAGGATGTGTCTCTGTACCAGAAGGGCAAGGGAGGGGCCTACAACGACCGCTATGTTACCAAACTACTGCGCAACTACAGGTATGTGCGCTGTAGCACTTACATACAGTACATACAGTTCATGTATGAATATGTGTGTGTAACCGAGTTGAATTAATTACATTTAATTAAACACCTTCAGGGTTTGTCGCAGAAAATGTGTTAAGGTGGTATGGTGAGGTTTTCTGACGGACCAGGGGAGGGGGGGTGGGGTGGGGGGGGTGGGGGGGGGGGTCGGTTCTGCAGAGAAGGGAGACAGCCGTTGGAATGAAAGGGAGTAAACTGGATAGAGTAACACGGCGGATATCGCTCATTAAAAAAACAAAACAACATAGTTGAGGCGGCAGGCGTGTGTTGCTTAGACGGCCACCTTAACTGTAAAGTGCTGCGGGAAACCCTGACCTTCCACCCGGGCCATCAAATTGCTATTGCTACTGATATTTTTGGTGGCGTAGCTTGCTAAAGCTGTGTTTATGAAAGGGGGTCATGTGTGCGAGACAGAGTTCAATCCGCGATGTGGTCAAGGCAGGGGGGAAGCTAAACTGGCGAGCGATGATGCATTCATACGTCCTCCTACCCTAATCTTCTTCAACCCTGTCTCCCAGGTCTCATCCTGCCATCTTAAAGATTCCCAACGAGCTCTTCTACGATGGAGAGCTCCAGGTGTTCGCCGACGAGATTGTTCGCAACTCCTACTGCAACTGGGAACATCTGCAGAAGCAGGTTGGTCACATCCCATACATACATACATACACACGCACACACGCACACACATACGCACGCACACACACACATACACACGCACACACATACACACGCACACACATACACACGCACACACGTACACACGTACACACGCACACACATACACACATACACACGTACACACATACACACGTACACACTCACACACGTACACACGCACACACATACACACATACGCACACCATTAACCTTTCTTTCTCTCATCTCTTTCCCAGGATTTCCCAATAATCTTCCGTGGGGTAACCGGTCGTGATGAGCGTGAGGCTAACAGCCCCTCCTTCTTCAACGTGGCAGAAGTAGAGATCCTGATGGAATACTTGAAGAAGCTCTTCCAGACCCAGGGCAAGAAAGGCCTGGCAAAAATCAGCCCCAAGGAAATCGGAATTATTGCCCCATACAGGAAACAGGTGAAAACTATGCACAGCAGCACAATCTCTTGACTTCTGTTCGTATGTATATATTTCTCAGACATTGTCTTTTTCATCAAATGTGTACCTAGGCTTGTGTTCACAGATGCAAACCTATTTATGTCTAATGATGTTTGTGTATGTCCTATAGGTGGAAAAGGTCCGCAAGGCCATCAAGATAGTGGAGAAGGAGCTTAAGCTGAACATGAAAGACTTGAAGGTTTTGAGAACGTTTTTAGCCAACAATTTTTCATTGAAAGCTAATTGCCATCAATGAAACTTTAAAAAGTGTGTGTGTGTGTGTGTGTGCATGTGCGTGCGCGTGTGTGTGTAGGTGGGCTCAGTGGAGGAGTTCCAGGGACAAGAGAGGAAGGTGATCCTGGTGTCAACAGTTCGTAGTTCCCATAAATACGTCAAGCTAGATCAAAAGTTCAGCCTTGGCTTTGTCAAGAACGAGAAGGTCAGAACTCCTTCCTGTACTCACTCCTTAGCGGAAATGCCGTAACATAGACACACACACACTACAAGACCACAGTCACTCCCTAATTGTGTGTCTCACACATTCACATACAGATACTTGAACGTGTGTGTGAATTGTGAAATGTGTCAATTCACACACTCACCCGTCTCTTTCACAGAGATTCAACGTGGCAACGACAAGAGCCAAGGCCTTGCTTGTTGTGGTGGGAAACCCCATAGTTCTGAGAGGAGACCCTATATGGGGCAGGTGAGTGATGTAACGAGACCTCTGGGTTCCCTGTTCATCACATTCACATTCATCCGAATTCATCACGTTGAGGGTCATCTCCTGATTGTAACTCCAACCTGGGAGCACCACACTCTCTTCTTGGTTTGTATACACATCACTTTTTCACCTCGGTCTCTCTCTCTCAGGTTCATCCAGCACTGTGAGGATCAAGGGAGTGCTGCTGCTTTTTACTGTCATGCCATGGAGGAGGAGGAGGAAGTGCTGGTGGAGAGACTGGCTGCTCTCTACCTTCAAGCAGAGCCTCAAGGTAACAAACACACACAGGCTGGCTCACGCACTGACACGCAGACACAATCTCTCATGTAAACAGATTGTTATGCTCAGGTAACTTGAGTGACTTTTTTTTTTTCTCTTTCTCTCTTTTTTACTCTCTTTCTCTCCCTCAAACATGGCCTCTAGTGGACACGGAAGAGAGTGTGACCCAGCAGCTTTTGGACCCTGAGTGGAGAAACGAGGTGTGAGCCCATGGCTCTCGGGAATCGTTCCAGAACACACACACACTCATCCACAACCAGTACTCCTAGGAAGGAGGGAGTGTGTGGTTTTAGTTTTGGAGAACGGACTCTGACTGGACTGAAGTGGAATGGACCCATCCTGAAGACCATGGAACATGACAGCCGAGAGAACTTCGGAATCCCATTTTTCTAATTAGAGTTTATTTCTTCTGATATATGTCTAGGTCTGAAGCCCTCTGGAATGTTCCCCCCCCCCAGCAGAGAAGCCCTCTGCCCTCCCTTTAAAGTGGTCTCTTGATCCAGTGGTTTCTTGGATGCCATTATCTTAGTTTTTCGTGTCTCAGCCAAAGTGCCTTTCATGACCAAAGCCCCTCAAATTGAAAAGCACTTGGACTTAATGGAAATGATTATCAGCACTTTGTTGGATGAATTATTTTGTGATTAAATGGAAGTTGAGCTCACTGTGTAAGGAGTTGTTGAGTCAATCTTTATCTTCCTCCCAAGGTAGTGAAAGGTGAACACTGACCTTTAGTGAGGGTCCGTTTAGGAAATAGTTCAGACTGTCCTCACAGACTGGTACTGCCTCTGTGACGACTCCAAATCAGAAAACATGGGTCCATATTATTGTGAAGGGATGACATAACTACCCCAAACCATCGTTTGAAGTTTTAACTCCTTTGGGAAGCAGTTACGCTGGGGTCACACATTCTGATGGATGGATCTTTTTCAAATATTTATTATAGTCTTTTACACTGGGAACAGACTTCCCTGGAGACTGAGGAAAGGGGTTCCCCCCTGTATATTAGAGTCTGGCCATTTATAAAGCAATACAGTGATGCTTGTGATGTATGTTACTGTGAAGTATAGAAAGTTTCAATTAAACATCAGTCTTTTACACAGAGAAAACAGGGGGAACAGATTTCCCTGGAGGCCTGAGGAAAGGGGTTCCCCCATTTATGTTGCTTTTCATATTTCATTAATAGTGGTGGTTTGACTGTTAAAGGTCGCTTTAGGTATCGTTATTGCTCGTTGCAAAGTATCCATGGTAGCAATGTCTAGTTGCCAGTAGAGGGAGCTAACATACCAGATAACTGTTCTCCATATATTCCAAATGTAGGCAATTTTGTCGTTAAAAACCATCGTGAAAAGATCATGGGATAATAAAATAGTTAAGAACAGTTCTTATTTTCGTATTTCCAAAATCATAACAAATGACATGTGACAGCCTACCTATTATAAAAATTGACAATCATTACATTTCACGTTCTGATTAAGTTGGGGGTAAGCCTACGACATCCACTGCTGCTGTCAGGACAAGAAATTCACTGTATTAAATCTGGACGTCCTGAACAAAGGGGGTTATCCTCCAGTAACGGTAGGACCGCCCATTGCCCTGTCCCCCGCTGGTAATCCTTCCCCCATTCGTCAGATATTTGAAATACGCCCCATCCATAGGCTGTGTGTCTTGTCAAGCGATTGTTCATATTGGTCTCTGGGTCATTCTCATAGTCGGATTGTCAACCTTTTTCGTTTTGGATGTCGGAAAGTTAATACGACCAGGAGGATACGCATGAAGGTATGCATTTTGTTGTTGATGATAGATAATAGGCTAAAAATAACAACAGCAATGTGTGTCATTGCATTAATGCAAGCGGATGGGACTGTCCGGTTTTTCATGAATTCAATGATTCTCAGCGTGTGCGAAACTTTGCAGCCTGTTAAAATGCACATTTTCCAATTTCTAGCGGGTTTTTAATTGTAATTTTATGTTACCATTAAGACTCTCGTATTAGGTACGTTCAAATTGTCTAAGAGCTTGCCTATAATCACATTCGTAATGCTTGGTTCATATATTAAAGCATTATGGATAGGCTTATCGGGTATTTTATCATTCTAAGTCGCAATTTGTTGTTTATTGAGGTAAATGATCCGATACGTAGGCCTGTGTAGGAGTTCTGGCGAATAAAAGACTTCAATAGTGTAGTCGTCTGTCCACACGGGTCTGGATCAGACAATGGGATCCGGTACTGCAGGTGTTTCCGATGCATGTAGACCCAGCTGGTCCGACTGAAATCCTTTCGCTGCGCACCCCAGCACTTATTAGGCTAAATTTCAAGATCTTCTCTTCAGAATTGGTTTTGGTTTTGCTTTATCGATCTACATATAACCAGGCTGTTCAACTCCCTAGTACCAAGACAGGTGACTCTCGTTTATTGCTACATATGTATCCAATGTTACTGATAACGTCACATTTTCAAGCTATAACCTATTATGTACATCTTATGACGACAGACGGTTGTAAGCCTGTCAAGAAGGATTACAAAACACAGTGTTAATGATCCGTGGTCCGTTGTCCTCTTTTTAGACCTGTTAGTCTCAAGTCTCCTTCCACCACCCAGTTCTTACATGGGGCTGGCAACACTGGGGAGGGTAGGAGAAACCTGGCTAGACAAGGCTACGCTCTATAGAGAGGGTGCTACACCCCACAGGAAGTTCTTTGTCGCTCACAGATCGATGTACAAACGAGACTGGTGTACAGATCATGCTCTGTGCATCGCTCTGGTTCTCCTGACACTGAGACATGGTCAATACACACACACACACACACACACACACTGTTTGTCTTGAGGGTGTGAGGCTTTTCTGTCGGGAGTCGTAAATCTGTTACTGTCTCTCAGTCTGAGGAATTCCCTCTAGCCACTTACTCTGGGGTCAAGGAGAAACTGATTCCCGAAGAAGCCTCTGACGTCGGTGTCTGTGCTCTAAGCCTTAATGACAAACAAACATAGAGGCCTGTCTGAGAGATCCAGCACTGCACAGTTTAGCTGAGTAGCAAGCGTGTGTTTGTGTCTGTGTGTGTTTGTGTCTGTGTGTGTTTGTGTCTGTGTGTGTTTGTGTCTGTGTGTGTTTGTGTCTGTGTGTGTTTGTGTCTGTGTGTGTTTGTGTGTGTTTGTGTCTGTGTGTGTTTGTGTGTGTGTGTGTGTGTGGGGGGGGGGGTGTCAGGGCTCAGGTATTGTTACATAAGGCCACATGTAGGGGGAGAATGCATGGATAAGGGGGGGATTCAGGGATTACCCCTCATGGAATGATTCCCATGGAGTGGATATCCCAGGAATGTGGGAACAATGTGGTTTTCTATAGCAGCGGGCTAGTGTTTCCCATCAGAGTGGCTTTCAATCCCTCGTGAGTTTGAGTTGTGAAAGGCCTTCCACCAATCTGAACTGTATCATCTAATCATTATAGGAGAGTTTACACTTGTGAAGCCAACGCGGTTACCACACTGTGTTATATAAACCTTAATTACTATGTTTTTGTCTGTGCCCCTGTGTGAGAAAGAGAGCGTTTGTGTGTGTATCCGTGGTCAACGCATGTATCCTACGACGTGTTGGGTTAGAAGTAAGCACCAGGCTACAGTGTGTTATCTTGCTGTGAGTGAGTGGTCGACCACAGAATGCAGCATGGTCAGTGGGAGGGAGCGTTCTGGAACAGTGGAGTCATGGTTCAAGTAAACATCATAGGAGGAAAGGAGAATACATGTAGGAGAGGAGAGACGTTGGGAGGAGAGAAGGCTGTGGCCATGTTTACTCTGTGGCGATAAAGACTGTTGTGTCCAAACCCACTGCCAAGGATATAGCAAACAATATGATGTAACTGAACAATGCACCCAGAACTAAGGCCTTATTACTCTGCCATGAGTGATTCGATTATTAGGTTATGCCACTATGATCCTACAATGATCCACTGGCCTATAGTGAAATAAGCCTCTACACATACAGTAGACAGTATCTTGCATCATATCGCTGACTATGGATAAAAAACATAAACAATACCCACAAATGAGAGAGAAAGAGAGAGAGACTGCATGAAAAGAGATATGAAAAGAGAAATAGAGCGATACGGTCTTGGTCCACATACTGTAGTAGTGTCTGTGGCAGGTTTGGTGGTCTGTGTACCATTACATTTACATTTAGCAGACGCTCTTATCCAGAGCGACTTACAGTAAGTACAGGGACATTCCCCCCGAGGCAAGAAGGACGAAGTGCCTTGCCCAAGGACACAACGTCATTTGACACGGCCAGGAATCAAACCAGCGACCTTCTGATTACTAGCCCGACTCCCTAACCGCTCAGCCATTTGATCCCCATCACACACTGGTAGGTCAGGAAACCTGCTACACACCTTGTTGTATGGTTCATATACTTTAGTATAAAGAAAAGAAAATAAGTCAAGACACAATTGTGAGACACTGACACTAGGGGATTATGGCCTCTGGGTGTAACTCTAGTGAGGTAAGGTTTACCTCCTTCCATCTCTTCCGTAGAAAAATAAGGCTTCATCCCATCTCCGTCGCTCAGTTTTCTCAGTTGGTGTATGTGTGTGTGTGTTGCCAATTCGAATAGACAGTCAGAATCTGTTAAAGAATACAACGGCCCTTCAGTGTCTCTCTGAAGGGTCTTAGCATGCAGATATGCTAATGACTTCCTGTTTATAACTCAGGACACAACCCTGCCTGGCCCCAGAGGAGGCGCCAGCTGCCCTCAACCTGCCCCCCCCCCCCCCGCGCTCAACACTGGCTCACAGTTTCACATAAAGCGTCATTCAAACTCAGACTCGAAGGAAACGTCTCTTTGTTGTCTGAGGAAAGTGTATGAGTGATTTCATGTCAGACGAAGTTGTTGTGATTTTCGCTGTTTTCCTAGATGATAACGCCCCCCTCTCTCTCTCTCTCTCTCTCTCTCTCTCTGTCTCTCTCTGTCTCTCTCTCTCTCTCCTCACTGTGTGTGTGTGTCCAGGGGGAGATGATGAACGTGGAGACGCTGAGTAGACCAGAGTTGCTGACCCTCCTCAGTGTCCTTGAGGGAGAGCTGGAAGCTCAGGATGTGGTCATCCACGCCCTCAGGGTGAGTGACAACACCCGGCACGCCATCACACTAAAGCCTACACATCAATACCCTACGCACTAATGCTGGACCCTGCGCTTCAACATCCTACGCTCTTACTCACTACCTCCAACTTTCTGACAGCAGGGCTGGTATGTGATATTTCTGAAGAGTCAGTATGCTAGTTATGTATGCAGTATGCAGTGAATCTAACTGTATTTCATGACTCATACTTCATCGGACACAAGAAAGCTAAAGCTTTGCCCAAACTTGTACCCTCGCTACCCCCCCCCCCCCCCCCCTCGCTTCCTCAAACAGGTTGCTACTGTTTTAGCAATGTAGTGTCCCTGACTGGTAACCTCATGTCACAGATATATGCATTATTATCAGTAGGAAGGGTGTGTGGGTGTGTGCAGCTCAATGGCTAACAGGAAACTGAGGAAACGGGCAGGGCAAAAACAATGGCAGAGCAGTTATTCCAGCTCCAGAGGTATACAACTGAGCAGAAGAGACGCCATTTTGTCTCCTCACACCATTTCTTCGTGTTTATTTGGATCGCGTGGCAAACATCTCTTATTGACATTGTTACTATTAGCAGAGCACAGGTGGCATGCCAATGCGTTTGTGTCTCTCCCTCTCGCCTCTCTCTCTCTCTCTCTCTCTCTCTCTCTCTCTCTCTCTCTCTCTCTCTCCTTCTGTCCTCTCTCTCCTCTCTCTCCTTCTCTCTCTCTCGCTCTCTCCCTCGTTTACTCACACTCACAGACACACACAAAACACGCCTCGCTTGACACAATGACCTCTGACCTGGGTTGTGGATGTTGTGATGGAGGACACCACAATGGAATTGTTTGTTCCCAGAGCAGGATGACTCAACAACTCTTTCCTTGAAAGAAAGTAATATGTTAGTCATAACTCTACTGTGAGATAGGACAGGGTGAGGTTTATTAATTGTTGTGTGTGTGTGTGTGTATGTGTGTGTTGCTATGATATGAGAACCGAAGCCAAGTCCTTAGGGAGCAGGACTTGTACAATGCCAGGCTGAGACAAATCTAAGCTGGCAGTAACCCAGATGATGATGCGTGCAGGGTCAGAAGCAGGACTCTTACTCCCCTAACTCTCTCGCTTCTCCTTCACAGCATTTCTGCCCCCCCCCCCTCCTGTGTCTCTGCTCCTGTGTCCTTTTACTGGAACATTCCTCCATTCTAACTCTTTCCTGCTCTGCCCTGGTCACGGTTGACAGAATTATGTTTGTTACTGTATATTACCACACACACACAAAGGGGGGGGGGGGGGGGGCTTTCTTAAACCCCTTTCCACACACCCTGGTGGTCTCTGTTTACAGTTCAGAGGAAGTCCAAAGCTGTGCCCCCCATCCCCCAAAATCGCAGACTTCCCTTGTTCCCTCCTACTGGGTCTGTTCCCAGCGGACCTGTAAACTTGTTTGGCCAGTCCATGTTAGGCCTGTCTTTGGGTAGATGTCTGTGTCTGGGTGCCCCTAGGGCCAGTGCCAGGGAGGCGATGCCAGACTGCTCTGCCCTGTGCCCAGCTCCATGTCTGGGCATCAGGCATGCCAGCCCAGCTACTCCTCATTCTTTTCTCTCTTCCCCCCCCCTCTCTCAGGGCGACTCCCCACCCCCACTCTCTCTTTTTCATTTGGACTCTTGGTATGCCACACACAGTGACACTAAAGGCAACATTAGGGAGGACATTTAAGAAAGGAAGTGCAATTTACGTTAATCATCTACGTCATATCACAAGGAGCACAGTACAAATAGGCACGAGGACATGAGTGGGAGAGAGCGGGAGAGAGAAAGAGACGTCAAGAAAGAAATTGATGGATATGTCCGTTCTTTCCTCTTGCTTCGAATACATTTTCTCCTGCAAGTGCGCTTTTTGGGATACCAGTTGGTTGCTGGTGGCAACCGTCCTCAGAAACCCTGTTAACTCTTTCTAAGCTGAAGACAATCACACAATTGATTGAGCTATGGAGTTTGGGTTAGCTATATCGCATTGCCATGGAGTGATGATAAAAACGTCTTCTAACGGTGTGTAGTCAGACACACAGTCCAACAGGTATAGCTAGCTAAGCTAACTAGTAAGGTTTTATGTGGAGGGTACAGTACATTCCTGTAGCTACAGTACACGTGACGTAGTATGACGTGATATATAAAAACATAAAATGTGAGTGATTGTCACCGGATTTTCCTGGAAACACTCAGTCTTCTGAGTCAAATGCTAAACTGCTGCTAAAATGCTAATCTTTCATTTCAGATTCTGGATTATCTGAAAACAGAATGATAAATCAAAATCTGACTATCCCTAGTTTCTATTTTTAGTACCACAACATATATATGCCTGAATATCTGATCAGTTCTTACCAGGAAGTCACACCACCACTAGTTTGCAGGCTGTCAGTCCCCATGGTACTAAAGTGGTGTTGCGATGAAGAGAACTGTTTTGCCACTCACACACACACACACACTCACACACACACACACTCTCATACACACACACACACACACACACACACACACACACACACACACACACACACCTTTAGGCAGGGAGGGTGTTCTCTCTGATGTCATTTCCTATGATATGTATACCGCATGGCAAAAAAAGACTGGGTTGTAGGTGTACTGCTAAGATTACAGACTGTCATGTACCATTATTGTGTATTGGCCTGAACATTCATATTGAAGGGATATTGTATGTTAAACAATAAGTACAAAAAGTAAAGAAGCACTCATTGCTCATATAGTGTGCCAGCCAGTTTAACCGCCTGAAGGGCTAACTGCACAAAAGCTCCTTGACCTGAATTTAACAAAGATGACACCAAAGAATGAGATGTCATTGTAATTATTTCTTGGTGACTGGGATCATTTGTGTACAGACACACACATGTCCACACATGATAGCGTTGAGTGTTAGGTATTTTGGTTAAAGGATTAAACTGCAAATGAGCACGTTCCACAATGTCTGTTGTAGCTTGTGTCTGACACTGTCCCTAGATCAGCTTTATACTGTGTTCAGGCGACCATGATAGCCATCAAACTTGGTGACTGAGTTAACTCCACCCTAGGCTGCTATGCATTTAGAGAAGGGAGGGTATTTGTTCAGTGCTGATAAGCCTTTGATTGAGAAGGTGGACAAACAATGTACACACAAACCAAAACAGCAGAGACTGCCTTATCGGAGCAGAAGAGAGTGTGTGTGTGTGTGTGTGTGTGTGTGTGTGCGTGTGTGTGCATGAACAACGCATCAAAATGATGTAATATTGTTGAGATTTTGTTATTGTAGCACTGTGTCTGATAAAATGTAAGATGTTCACAAACCACTGATATATAGTTATAACTGCCTTTCTGGATCTTAATTCATGTTCTTACTTGCCTATATGCACTAGTTGTACATGGCTAAATGGATCAAATGTCTAATGTAGCTACTGCATGTGTCCTGTTTTTCTTCTAAGCCTTTGATTTGAAGTCCTTCCTGGTCCTGCCTGTCTGCTTCTGCCACTAAGTCAATAGTATAATTTCCGACACATTCCTTACCCAAGAGCAACATTCTAGAAAAGTTAAATATTAGTGAGCGTTTCCCTGGAAGCCACATCGACTGAGATAAAGCTTTGTTTGTTACACCTGTATCTCTATGTTTAGTGTGTGTGTGCAGACCATGCAAATTTACTGACACACCTGTGTGTGTGTGTGTGTGTGTGTGTGTGTGTGTGTGCGCATGTCTGTCAGTTTGTTTGTCTGTCTGACACTGTCTGCATACCTGTCAGTATGCATGCCTGTTTGTGTGTGTGTCTCTCATGCAGACACAGGTACACAAACACACTCTGCTGAGAGACACATGCCTGTGTTGTTCCAGGCCTGCCCTCTCTTGCAGGTGTATGAGAACAGTGGGCTGTCTATCTCTCCCTGCAGTTCAGTCAGGGTGTTGGGATTGGGCAACTCACTTCTGCTACGGAATTGTTTGTGACTCCCACGCCTAACAAAAATAAACTCAATGACAGAAAATACTGAGAATACTGCAGGTGAGGTTTAAGTATCTCCTCCTCACACACACACACGCACAAGCATACACACACAAACACACACACACTTGACTCAGATAGTTACATTCCTTAGTATCCCTCATGAAACACGAGAGTGTAAGCATTCAGTTGTGAAACCCAATCAGAATACTAACCACAGTGGAACTTCCTAACAATCTGGGCCATCACACACAGAACACGCACGCTTGAACAGAGTTTGACCCGAGAGCAGTGATCCTATCTGCAGTTGTCCTTGATAGTTATGCAGAATATTTTCATTGAAATATTTTTGAATACACACTTTTTGCAGTAGAAGGGCTGCTCCTATGTGACCCGTCAGTAGTGTTTCGCTGGGGGGAGCTCTCATGTGACCCGTCACAGTTCCTTCCACGCCACAGCGTCACCATAAAGTCAGTTATGTCGCTAATGACTGTGCTGTGCGCTAGGTGGCCTGTCATTATCCTGCTAGTTGTTAATCCCCCCCCCCCCACCTCATCCCTCCCCCCGGCCCCCACCTCTAGCACCGCAGGGGAGCGGTCGACCTGTCACACGCTGGCCATTCCTAAGACCCAACCAGGCATGCAGGCATGCAGACTGGCGGGGAAGGAGCTGATGCTAATTTGAGGGAGATTTTCCTAAGCTCTCCCAGGTTGACGAGAGTGTGTGTGTATCTGTGTGATTGTGTGAGACTGACATGCATCTGAATAAGGATATAGAGAACTACAATCAGGATCAATGGGTCTGTTACCCTTCTGGGAAGACTCAGAGGGAATGACCTGCATCTGATATCATCACGGGCTGACAGGTGTGGCTTGTTGAGTCAGAGAGGATACACATTTAGAGGACAAAGAAATATCTGGTAAATATACCTCCATCCTTCATTTCAGCCATCAATATCTCCATCTGCTTCCTCCAGTCTCATATTTTCAACTATGACAGCAGTCGCAGCCAGCAGTTGGCTTCCTTCTCTGAGCCATTGTTTGACCTTTGCCCTCATGGCCATGCTTCATTTCCTCTGTAAATTGGAAGAACAGGTCCAAACTCGGCCCCAGCGCTGTAGCTGTGGGCTAGTGATTCTCTCAGTGAGTGGTGAAGGCTAGTGACAGAGGGCGAGCAGGGCGGGGCTGGAGCACCCTCTCTCTGTCTGTTGTCAGGGTCTGTTAGAGTCACACACATCACACACCCCCTCAGACACTGGGCCCTTATCCCGCCTCAAAACGAATGTGGATCTCTCTCTGTAGAGCTCACTTTCTATTTTATCTTGTTCTTTTCACTGCTCTCTCTATCTCTCTCTCTCTCTCTCACTTTGGAGAGTAAGGATACAATAACAGATACATCTGCAATGACTTCAGCTCAGCTCTGATGATTCCACGAGTTAATAAGTGACAACACACCAGCTATTTGGTTGTTGCACACGTAGGACTTTGATATTGGTTATAAATTTGAACTTTTGTTCAAGAGCAGCAGCTAGCCTGGTAACTTTAGCCCCCTGTGTAAATTGTTAAATCAGCTTGGGTATGAGATTCAATTAACAGAGCTATTCCAAGCGGAGTGTGGGTTACTGTGTGTCAGACTCCTACACATACCGTTTCCTTATTACTGGTTGAGCTTGTTGAGAGAGGGCTCTCATATTTAATGCTTCTGGCCCTCAAGCTTGTATCCCCGCGTGCCTTCCAGTCAAATGCAAATAACGTCCCTACGGGATGCTTCACATTTCCCACAATCCCCTGCGCGAACCCCGGGGACGGAACACCTTCCCATCAGAGTGGATGTTACCACGGAAACCACCATGTCAGTGCTGAAATGCACATTCACACACGAGCAGGCTCTCGTACACACTCTCTCACACACACACACACACAATGGTGAATTCTTACGCTGTAACTGTACCCTCCGCCGGCTGTTCTGAGAACTGAGTCATAATGGCGTCGTCTCAGAGCGCTTTGTGTGACAGTCATTACCAAAGCCGGAGGAGGAAACCGGAGCCCACTGCTCCTTTCAATGGTAGGGAGCATCCTGCGCCTGGAGGCCCAGGGTAGCTGGCCCACTGAGGGGACCATGGAGGCTGCCTGTCCTGTCCTGACCTGGCCCAACACTGCTGGGACATGTTACCAGATTTAGCTGCAGTTCATACACCCTGCGTCATTAGAAGTGTTTCATTAGGAGCTCATGTTCTGCTTCTGAACACTACGCCAGCGACAGGGAAACACAGGAATGTCTTGGCACGGCACACATTCTCAGATGGCTTCAAAGACGGTAGTGTTGAGCAGACTAGTTCCCAGAAGCCTGGTGTTCAATGACTGCAGGACTAAGTAGGCTAGTTCCCAGAGCCCTGGTCTTCAAAGACAGTGCTGTGGTCATCTCATCAGGAGTTGAAGGGACTCTGTGATTACTGGAGCATAAAAGGATGCTGCTTTCTCCTAGAGGCCTTTGATCTGGAAGTGGAATAGGAATGAACAGTGGGAGTCTCTGGGGGACTGGTCCCCTTCACTACCTTAGCTAGAGCCTAAGGCTAGCACTTCTACACACACACACCCAGCCCACCCCATTATGGTCTGGTTAAACATTACTCAGGCAGGAAACTGCCTGTAGTTTCCGCCACAAGAAGACTAAGTAGCTGTACCGATGAGGCTCACACACACACACTCATACACACACACACTCATACACACCTACGCAAAAGCACTAAACACACAACAATGAGAGGGGCTCGGGAGTATTGAGACAGTGTCTTTGTCTGATCCCGTAATCTCGTGACTGAGAGGGTCTCCTCATCTGTTTGCTTAGTGAAAGAAGGCGCTTCAGATAGCAGGCCTCTCTAGCGGTGCCCTGGGGGGGGGGGGGGGGGTCAAAGAGAGAATGACAGAAAGGGGAAAAGAGAGGAAAGAGAGGAAAAGGGAGAGCTAGTGAGTGAGAAAGAGGGGAAGGGTGATGTACCAGGGGAGGAATGTGTGGGTGGGCCTGGGGGGAGAGAGAGGCGGTGTTGAGAGGATTCTCCAGGCCCAGTCTGTACACAGCTAGTTTGATGAGGACTGGAAGGACACATGTGGGGGGGAGGCCTGGAGGCTCGTCCATCTTTGTGGCATGTTGGTACATTTCCAACTCCTCCGTCTACCCACCTGCTCTCCTCTCTTCTGGGTTCCCAGCTCAGGTATGCACCTCTGGGCTCTTCTCCCAACTTACCTGACCTCACATTCCCTAGAGACCATGTATGTGCATCAGAGCTGGGGGCCATGGTGCACATGGGCCAGTAAGACACGCAAAGACTCACACACACACATGAAGGAAGGTGACCTGTCGAAAGGTCTGGGTCTGGTGTGTGAACATAACCATGATCATGCGCCATGCGGAAACTGAAAATAGAATTTTGTGTGTGTGCGTCTGTTTATGCTTCTTTGTATGTGTGTGTGCGTGTTTGTCTGTGTTGTCTGTGTGTGCCCTCGCCCTGTCCATCACCCCTATCCCTCCCCCTGGGGGGGGGGGGACATCTGCCCCTAGCGGGGGTGTACAGCCCTGCCTCACCCCTTTGTGTTTGGTTTGAGAGGCCGAGACCATCTGGTACTGCTCACACTCACTGAACACTCCACACACACTCCTCTGTCTCGCAAAACCATGCAAACACGTACACGCATACACACACACCCAGGGTTCAGAGTCACGGGAACACGACCATATTTACGTAATGTATGTCAAACTCTTCGTAGCACTGTGAAAGTATTGGCAAGTGAAAGTGAGTCAGAGGATGAAATCCCTGTGTTTGTGTGTGTGCGCACGTGTGTGTGTTACATCACTGTGGTGTTTTTCTTGGCAGTGGCCATGCCTTCCATGTTATCTCTTCTCCACATTATGTTTCCTGTTCGGCGGTCTACAAAAGAGACCCCCCTCCTCTTATATACACACACCTGGAGGGGTTTTGTATTGTATGCTGAGTCATGTTTTTTTTTTTACACTCATCCACTCATTTTCCATGTAGCCCCTGGCAAGGGTATAACTGTTCCCCCATAGCCCTGGATACTTCTAGAACTCACACCTGCTCCTAGTCCTGTCTGCCCTAAAGTTCCCCCAAACTGGGACAAGGCTATCTGTTTATCCCTTCTAGATAACAGACTATGCTGCAGACTCTCTTTTAGATCTGACCTGTATGTGTGTGTGTGTGTGTGTATGTTTGTGTGTGTGTGTGTATGTGTGTGTGTACGTGTGTGTGTGTACGTGTGTGTGTATGTGTGTGTGTTTCAGGCGCAGCACAGGGACTCGTTCGTGCAGGAGCGCTACGGCCAGTACGACTTGAGTGACCCGTTCCTGGCCCTGCAGCGCGACAGCGAGACCATGGAGGGCTGGACGGACGGCGAGCAGGCGCCGGGCGGCGGGGAGACGCACGCCCGGGCGGGGCGGGGCAGTGCGGTGGGACCCAACCCTCTGGCCGTGCTCAAGCTGGTCATGGCCCACTGCAAGAGGATGCAGGAGAGGATGATGGGACAGCTGGCTGCCGCAGAGAGCAGACACAGGAGGGTGAGGGAGATACACGCACACGCACGCACACACCCCTACGCACGCGCAACCATGCCATACCCACACGCGCAGACACACCACAGACACACACACGCACACACACAAAGGAGAGTGAGGTGGATACAAACAGAATGATGACCCAACTGGCAGGTTCTGAGATGCATTTAAGAAAACTAAGACACACACACACACACATCCCAGACTTGTGTGAAGGGGACAATGTGGCCCCAGCCCATGCGCCTGTCTCCAGGCTTTGTTCCATGCTGGGGGCTCAGGCTCAGACAATGGGCCTGTTGTTTGGGTGTGTGTGTGTGGGTGTGTGGGGGTGTGTGTCCTAGCCTCCAGCTTTCAGCCGCCCATACACTGGGAAAGGGCAGGCAGACGGGCGGACACACCCATCCCCGAGCCTGAGAGAGCTAGGGGATGTGGGGCTTAGTCACAGCCAGGGCTGGGTACAGTCTGCTCTGGTTCCTCCCTGCCCTGGGAGAAAGGATATGATGTCAGGCATGGGACTCGACCAAGGCCCTGAGATAAAAGCCCTGTTTAGAGTTCCTCTACCCTCCACACTCTCTCCTGGATGTATTCTCTTCACCCCATACAGTTGCTACTGGTTCTGTCCATTCAGTGATTTAACCAATCAGGGGAGGGTTACATTTTGGTGGAATCGCAACCAGACCACAGAGAGCTCTCTCACAGAGCTAGTGTTAGAAGGCTTGGAAGAAACCAAGATGATTGAAGATGTTTATGTCTCAGTGTTTGTCTTAATAAGCTGTGCATTTAAGTGTTGTTGAACATTGAGTGTGTTTGTGTATTGTACTGTTGTACTCTGTGATCTGATTGGCCGTTTTCTGTTTGATTGACAGGTGATTGCAGATCTGGAAGAGGAGAGGCGTGGGCATGCGCGCGATGCGGCGCAGGGTGATGATGTCACCTTCATGCTGGAGAAGGAACGGGAGAAACTACTGCAGCAGGTGTGTATGAGGTGAAGTGTGTGTTTGTGTGTGTGTGTGTGTGTGTGTAAGAAGAGACCTCCCAATATATTGGCACTCCACATGCTCACACAATTTCCCTTGCTGACAGACAAGCACATCTGTGTAGAACACATTGTCCTCTTCTTTTCCTTCTCCAGCCCCCCCTCCCCCTCCTCCCTTTCCCCCCCTTCTCCTCCTCCCCTCCTCCTCCCCTCCTCCTCCTGCTCCTCCCCAGTCTCCCCTCCTCCTCCCCTCCTCTTCCTCCTCCCCTCTTCCTCCTGCTCCTCCCCTCTTCCTCCTCCCCTCTTCCTCCTCCTCCTCCCCTCTTCCTCCTGCTCCTCCCCTCTTCCTCCTGCTCCTCCCCTCCTCCTCCTCCTCCCCTCTTCCTCCTCCTCCTCCCCTCTCCTCCTCCTCCCCTCTTCCTCCTGCTCCTCCTCCCCTCTTCCTCCTCCTCCCCTCTTCCTGCTCCTCCCCTCCTCCTCCTGCTCCTCCCCTCTTCCTCCTCCCCTCCTCCTCCTCCTCCTCCCCTCCTCCCCTCTTCCTCCTGCTCCTCCCCTCCTCCTCCTCCCCTCTTCCTCCTCCCCTCCTCCTCCTCCTCCTCCCCTCTTCCTCCTCCTCCCCTCTTCCTGCTCCTCCCCTCCTCCTCCTGCTCCTCCCCTCTTCCTCCTCCCCTCCTCCTCCTCCTCCTCCCCTCCTCCCCTCTTCCTCCTGCTCCTCCCCTCTTCCTCCTCCCCTCCTCCTCCTCCTCCTCCCCTCCTCCCCTCTTCCTCCTGCTCCTCCCCTCCTCCTCCTCCCCTCTTCCTCCTCCTCCTCCTCCTCCCCTCTTCCTCCCGCTCCTCCCCACTCTCCTCTGTTTCTCCTACATGCTGACAGGGCTTTAACTCTCTGTGACTGAGCTAACCAGCATCCACCATGCTCTTTTGTAGAACACTGTAGGGTGGAGTAAAGCTAGTCCCCCCTCCCTCCCACACACACACACACACACACACACACAGGGCTGTTCCATGGGAAACTGAGGAGGAGGGGAGACTATTGTTCAGGCTGACCGTTAGCCTGCATCTTTATGGACACAGGAAAGCCTGAGATAATGACCGTCCCTGACCAACCAAGGTCAACACACACACACACACACAACCACTCCAGGTCGAGTCTCTTACATAAGAGAGGTGTAAAGGATCTGTGTGTCAGCGTGTGTGTGTGCGTACGGGTGTGTGGGTTCCTGCCTTCCTGACGCTTTCCTTCCTTTCCTCTGGGCCCAGTAGCACAGGAGTCACTCTCTGTTCTGATGTGTGGTCCCTTCCCCTGTCAGACAACTGGGAACCTTCAGCTAATGCTAGCTAACCATTCAACATGCAAGAATGTCACCTTAGTGACTCACTTCTAGTATAAAACGTGTACATAATTACTTATGTACACGTTATGTTAACAAATCCACCTATTTTAATTAGAAACATCTGTATGTTTGGGGGGTTGCTGGATAATTACGTTAGAAATATACAACTGTACAGTGTAAATAGACTGAGTGCCAAATTTGGTGGTGCCAAGCAATAAACAAACTGTCAAACAAAATGTCAGTGACATTATGGCTTGCACGTGAGTGATGTTTGTGTAAACCTAGATCATATAAATATATCTTGTCCTTACATAGTCTTTTGGGTATTAAATATATGATTTGTGTCCAATATCATCCAGCTTATTTGAACCAAAGTGGCCCTGGGAACTAACTAGGTGTGAAAGTAGAGTGGGGTTCTGTCTGCCTCCCTCTGGCCAAACATAGGAACTACCACAATACAAAACAACATGATAAATCCAGTTTATACCTTTTTTACTCTAGTGTTCAGACGAAGCTGTTTACTGCGTTGGCATATCTAACCTAATCAACAACAAAAAAATGAGTTCTTATGGTTCTTCCCTTTGGCACTTATTTGGTTTTTCAAAATGTATGCTTCATGTTTTGGTTGCTTGCAATGTTGGGGCTATCTCGTTGTTATGATCAGTGACCTATGCACTTTTGTAAAGTTCTCTCGTGGAAGTCGCTTTGGTTAAAAGTGTCTGCTAAATGCATAAATGTAAATGTGAAACCTCCAAAACCATGCAACTTCATGAAGTCTTTCTCTGTCTCCCGGTCTCCCCGGCCCTCTCCCCGGCCCTCTCCCCGGCCCTTTCCCCGGCCCTCTCCCCGGCCCTCCCTCTCCTCCCCCCTGCAGCTGGAACTGGAGCGAGCGGCGGTGCGGAGGCTGGAGAAGGAGCAGCGGAGGGCGGCGGGCCAGGCGGAGGAGTCTCTGTCCCACCAGCGCCAGCTGTCCTCGGCCCTGACCCAGGAGCTGCAGCGGGCCAGCAGCCAGGCCCTGGAGGAGGCAGAGCGCGTGGCTCAGCTCCGCCAGAGGCTCCAGGAAGAGAGCGGCGCCGCCGAGGCCCTGAGGGGGGCGCTGGAGGGCGAGAGGGGCCGGGCGGCGCAGCTGGAGGCCCGGGCAGAGAGGCAGCTGGCCGAGCTGGACACGGAGCGGGAGCAGATGAGGGTGAGGATCAGGAGGGAGGAGGAGAGGAGCCGGGAGCTGGAGAGAGAGGTGGAGGAGCTGAGGAGAAGGCTGGGGGAGGGAGGTGGGGAGCGAGAGAAGGAGGAGGAGGTTAGGAGAAGGCTGGGGGAGGGAGGTGGGGAGCGAGAGAAGGAGGAGGAGGTGAAAGGGTCTCCTCCTTCTAAGACGGTAGTGGCGCCTGCGTCGTTAACCTCGGGTCAGATGGAGCCTGATGGGAAGGGGATTGTCACTCCCAAGACACCCGCGGTGTCAAAGGTCAACGGCCACCACACCCCCAGAGAGGCAGAGCCCCCCGAGGAGAGCAGTGGTGCAGAAAATGGGGTGGATAATGTGGGCGGGGCCGGGCCACACTCCCCTCTACACACCCACCCCCAGTCCCACCCCCAGTCCCACCCCCACCCCAACCTGTCCCCCTCCAGCACCGCCTCTTCCTCCCTCTCCTCCTCCCCCGTCTCCTCCCCCGTTCTGGCCAAGCGCCTGGGCAGCCCAGGGTTCCACCAGTCGTCCTACCAAGCCGGGGTCAACCAGCGGTTCCACGCCGCCCGCCACAAGTTCCAGAGCCAGGCCGAGCTGGAGACGCAGCCTCTCTCCCCCCGGGACCTCTCCCCCACCACCACACCCGTGCCCCCTCCACCCGAAAACACCGCAGCCAAGCAGCTGGCTCGCAACACCGTCACCCAGGTGCTCTCTCGTTTCACCAGCCAGCAGGCCGGCGCCAAGCTCCCCCCGCTCAACAGCTCCCCGTTTGGGACCGACTACCGCAGTCTGGCAGCCTCCCCTACGGGCTCTGGTGGGAAGTCCTCCCCTGGGCCCCTCTCCCCGGGCATCCGCTCCCCCCTCACCCCTCGCAGCCACCCTCCGCCTATCCCTCCCAAGAAGCCTGGTATGAGTCCCTCCCCGGGTTCCCCGGGCCCCCCAGCGAGGGCCAGTCTCTTCCCAGAGCTGACAGGAGGTTGTGGACTCAGCAACGGGCAGGAGGGAGCCAAGGAGCAAGACATGGTTCTCTCCTCCAGCAGCTAATGGCTGGTAGAAGATAGTTGTCTGGTTGTAACACGTTTTTAGCCGCCCTCGTAATTACATGTGGTAATTACAGTCCTCCTTATTTTAAAAGCACTAACCACCAGAACTACCTTGCATATTGTTCAAAAGTATAAAAAAAAAAAGGTTCCTTACCCCCGTGACTACTTACAAACAATCGGAAACAATCTAGTTAAAATTAGAAGAATATATAGAATATCCTGGTTTCACTTTTTGGTTCAGGATCTTTATTGCAGTCATTAGTTTTTTTATATATATATATAATTTTTTTAAGAGATTTGAATATTTAGTATTTTTTATTTTTCATAGCTTTCTATAAAAGCCACCATATTTATCTTAGTTAAGTTGTTTTCACACGTCAGAGGTCAGTGCATGATACAGATGTCTTAACTAAAAAAGAACACCACCAAAATCAAGAGGGTGCTCAGATGACAACCCCTGAACACTCCTTATCGTTCTTTAATGTAACACCTTATCTACATAAAGTCAGGAAGAAAGATCCTCAAGGCAGTTTACAGTAAATGCAGCCTCACTTGCGTGTTATTTACATCCACTCCAGTTCTCTCACATCAGTTCAGTGACCTAGACATGAGAACCACATCCATTTTGCTGTCTAGTCCCTTGCTTGAGCCAATATCAAGACTCTACCAAGATGTCTCAACATAAGTATGTGTAAATCAAAGAAAAGAGAGACATGAGTAGACTGTAGTATACTGAAATAGGCATGATCTGCATTATTAACTAACACCATACAGAAGCTGTGTAGGATATCACATCACAAGCACAACGTTAACTAAAGCACATGTAAATAGTAAAAATACTTTTCTTTGCAATAGATATACATAAGTTGTGAGTGCCCTTAATTTTTAAGCATATCCATTAACTGCATGATGCCCATGTACTGTACATGTCACTGTTGGTCATTGTATGTTTTAGTCATGAATACACTGAATCTTGTCCTTGTTGAAAACCTTGCACTAGGCCCAGGGACATTCTCCAGTTCAAATTCAAACTTTCTATTCAGGGAACATTCAATTTTGTCGCTACTTTGAATAAAAGGGACCAAATTCGTGTCTTACGATATTGTTTACATGAAATTCAGTGTGAACCATCCATGTTGTCTTGGAGAGAAATGTTAAGTCAAGAATTGGCTGCTCACCAGATTGGGACTGCAGGTTGGAATAGTACTGTACTGCTGTTGTCCTTTCCTACAAATTAAACCAGTTTAATGTATTTTATCTAACAAATGTCTTGTTACTTTAATGAAGCTTATGGGTCTTGTTTGTGAATGTTTATTTTATGGAATGATACAGTATAAAAAGGCACAGTAGTGTTTGCCTTGCTGGATCAGAAACGAGAGCATCGATTGTTTTCTGACAATACTGCAGAACTGTTACTGCATCTGTTTCTTTCATCTGTCATTTTGTCCCATCAGAATTTTATCTAACGCATTTCCAAATAAATATGCTATCTCGTGTCTTACAACTGCAAAAAAGCGATCTAGCGTTTTCAATCCATAGATATCTACCTTATCCTGTTAGACTTCTTTCCTGTGGAGCATCAGACAAACTCCCTGCAGCTGGGGTGAAAGGCCCATGATACGACTGACTGGCAACTAAATGTAACAGCCTGTGCACGAAAAGCCATCAGGAAACAGGCAGAAACAGAGACGGGGACACACAAGCAGGCCGTGATTACAGGTCTATTTATTTGCACAGAATGGGGCAGTTCAGATCCTGAAGCAGAGTGGAGAACAGTGGTGTGAGAGATTTAGAGCATGGAACAGACACATGAGTAACACCTCATCCAGAGTCTGCCTTTCGCTAGTAAGGGTGTGTGTGTGTGTGTTGTACATTAATGTTTTTTTAAACACATGACAAAGCTACTTGGTATTCTTTTGGTGTCAATTTAAACACAAATGAGCATGATAGATAAGTGACATTAAGACTCTATTCAACAGAAACCCATGTATTAAAATATAGATCTGAGCATAATAAGATTGGTGAAACCTTGTGTGTATGGATTCTTTACCATAGGAAAGAGATTTTGGCAAGCAAATCTTAGTTTGACACAAGTCTCCCTTCAACTAAGAGAGACCATTACAACAATGGAGGTGCTGTTGCCAAGGTGATACAACCACGTGGAGAAATTCACACACTCAGAAACGAAAGAGAGAAACGGTTAGGGTAGTTCAGTCGTCGCAGCGTTCACGACACCGAGCACAGAAGACACAAAGAGAAACACAAATAATGTTCCCTTGTCCCTTGAAGCCTCCAGCCTTTTGAAATTTGAAACAAACATCAGTATCCAGCTGGAGGGCTGTAATTACAGTTGAGATGTCGTCATGGTACCAAATGTCAACAACTAGACTTCAAATACAGTCACCTCACTCACACACATCCTCCAAGAGGAATGGCCTTACACAAACACTGAGGCATGGCTACTAAGGAGGACAAGTGTTCAGAGGGGGGACAAAATGGATCTCTGTTTTAGTACAATCTACTCTGTCTAAATCCTATGCGTTGTGCCAGGGTTGTGCCCGGTCAAATCAGACCCTGCTTTCTTTGGGCTTGGTGTGCTTTAATGAATGCAGTTGCCAGCTGCCCAGTTCCACTACATCTAAACATGCCCTCGTGCTACTTCAGTGATTACAGATCTGCACAGGAGTGAATAAGCAAAAGTCACTTTCAGTAAGTTTACAGTCTCCAATCGAATGTCGCCAGACTGGTGTTTACGCGTGTAAACGGGTACGTTTAAAACGGCTTTGAATAGGTATGTGCAGTCCTGACACACAGCCCCTCAGGAATACGCTCACCTCAGCCGCCTTCCTGTAATGCTGACCTCAGCCCCCTTCCTGTAACTTAGAAGTCAGACCCAAAGATCCTTCTCCAAATCACAACCGTGTCCTTCCAAAACAGACAACACGGCCTAGAAGTCTGTGAATCTGAAGCATCTTTTTTTCCTTTTCTTTTTTTTACCCATAATAATATATATTTGCTTTGGTTAGTCCTTGTGTGTGTGTGTGTGTGTGTGTGTGTGTGTGTGTGTGTGTGTGTGTGTGCGATCACTGCACTGTGGCTGACAGCTAAGCGTTCTGCATCTCCTTGCCGATCTTGTAGCTGAGGATCTTGTTCCAGTCGATCTTGGTGCGTGTGACTGGCAGCTGGCGGCGCAGGGCCTTGAAGGTGGTGTCGGACATGGTCTGGTAGTTCTCACTGATGGCTGTCTGGACAGGTGGGGAGAGATGTTAGCAAACATTGCAATAATCAAGACTTAAAGAAAAGAGACATTTAAGAAAAATGTATACATTTGTAAAACACTTACCTGATAATCGTTTTCAGCATTCTCAATGATATCAACAAATTCCTTGGCTGTCTGACTCTCATTCTAAGGTTTAGAAAAAAGTATGTTTTTCAAAAGGTTCTACATCGACTGCCCATAACCAAAACTGGCCTTTTCAATACTGGCACACGCGATGGTTTTTGGTACAGCAGAGACAAACATAGCAGCTTCTCTATCGGTTTGTCATTATCACACTTAAACCATGACATGTAGAGAATGAAGACAATAACAGGCTGAGGGAACTACAGGCAGGTTGTCTGGTTGTCATTCACTCACAGTCACGGTTATTGACTCCTCCACTTCCTTATGGCTGACTAGCTGGACATTCCCATCCTCATAGTAGTGAACCTAGACAGAGAGAGAGAATATTCATCACCTACAGAGTGATCAACAATGTCGGTTACGTTTCTTTTATTACCCATTAAAGTGATTTCTTTGTGTGTATTTTATTGTATCTCCAGAGGGTTAGTCGCACACACCTGGATCTTCAATACCCCCACAACCTGGGCAGTGGACTGACCAATGGTGAACTTCCACTCTGACCTACAGCGTCCGTTCCTGAGACAAGGACATGGAAACGGAGATTATGAATAAAGACAGACGACAGATCAGGCAGGTGATGGATGGTCTTGGTGTTGACTAGTTCTTTGGAATTCTGTACCAGAAGTTTTTGGGTTGAAACTGATGTCCCTCGATGCAGGCGATGATGGTTTGCTGGCCGTCAACTGTTTTCCCATATACCTGCAAGATGTAAAAGAGACTTGTGTTAGGCTCACAACTGCAGACTTCAACACTGAAGTCATTATTGCGTTTATGTGTGTGTATATGTGTGTGCGTGTTACCGTGCAGACTCCGCTGGGGTAGTGCTCCTTCACGTAGGAACTCAGGGCAGCGTCGCAGGCATCTCTCCACGGGCGCAGGGCGCTCTCTCCCTCACAGGGCTGCTGGTCGCTCGCCTCCTTCCTCAGGTGGTCGAAGCAGAAGGACAAGCGGTTCCGGGGGTCCAGGAAACGGCCCTGCCCCAGGTCGCCGTGCTCCGTGATCAGGACCTGGACAGAGGAGGCATGGACGGCTTTCTACTGTGAGATCACGGGATGACAGGATTACTGTCCGGCGAGACAAACGCTTCAACTAAATCCTCATGGTTGAAGGACAATGACATCAAATGACAACATACTGCATTATTGAGAAGTGAGCCTTAATTGAACAACCCTCTCACCTGTTCATCTTGGCCATCTAGTTTGGCAGGAGTGAACTGGTCCATATTGTACTGGGCGAAAGAGCTGAAAATACGTAGAAATCATCATTATGGTGTGGGCCGATCAGAAATCTAAAGCCAGGATATGTCGTGAATTAGCAATAAAAGCTAAACAAGTACTAGTTAATGACCAATAAAGCTTTATACCCCCCCCCTCCCTGGAAGCCCCCAGTAACCCAGAGTTACTCACTGGGCAGCTCCCTCCCTGAGCAGCTTGTCATTGTTGAGGAGATGTCGCACATCTGTAATACGACGAACACGAGCAAAACACATGGAACATTGATTCAACTAGAACAAACTCTTACTGGACACACTGTAGATTTACACGCGAATACAAATAGAATTACGTATGTCTTCTAATTTCAACCTGGTGATTGGAGTGATATTTTTTTCCTTGTGATTTCTTACCGTTGAAGACTTCGTTGAACTCTCCTGGAGGGGCATGGGTCACAAAGTTAGCCGCGATGCGCACCTGCAGGGACAAGTTGGTTACTTCATGGGCCAACCACACATTTAATTTGCCCGTTTTATCTATTTACATTTTATCAAGCAAGAGGACACAGGAGAGGAAAGAAACCAGATACTACAGCTCTAATGACCTTGGGTTGGTCAACCATGAAAAATGCATATATAACCGTTAGTTTTTTTTCCTTCAATTTTTCAGGATGTTACAGTATCAATAAGTATCTAATAATTAAAGTAATTTCTAAATGTTGCTATACCTACTGATCACAGAACTAGCCCCTTGGAGTGAGCGTTCACTGCTCGTGACTTTAACTCATTACAGAAGAGCTGAATTAGACTTGGCACCACTGTCTACAGTAGTGTGTGTGACACCGAGAAGGGGGGAGACTAGGACATACATGCAAACGTCAGGACACATGAAGCTAGCTAACAGGAGCTTTGAGCGGCAACTCAATCCGTTTGACCCAGAAAATCTGATGTTGCATAGCCTGCAGGCAGTGCAGAAAACATCATACATTCCAACAAGCAAACTGGTTAGCCTACTTCCTGGATTGGTCACTATCTTGCTAGGTAGCACTACGAATTAAAGCAAGTCATGTCCATGATCGAGACGACAGTTGTGGCCGATTTAGTTTGTTAATAATCTAAAATGATGTAGTTAACTTGCCATTTTGTTTCACTGTAAACAAAACATGACCAAATACACGCTAGCCAGCAGTCGACTAGCTAAGGCTAGTAAATAATTCAGGCAGAAGTTAGCTTGGTAAACTAGCAAATCTAGCTAATCCAAGTTTTTCCTCTCGGGTTCCGCCCGTAAGAGTGCAGTTCAATACATTTATGAATTTCTTATTCGTTGTTATGACATTACAAATGGAGAATATCTCAAAAGAGATGCAATGCATGCATTTCAGTTAATAATAAGGTTTGACTACCTTCTCTTCATCTGACAGCGGTTCTTCAAAATCCGCCATCTTGGCTCTTTGTGACCCCACCTTCTCCACACAGCTGACTGACAGACGGGTCCGCTACAAAAAATCACCTCATGTCATTATTATGAATGTTTAAATACCAAACCACTTACATTTTCCCTTTCTAGAACCTTACATTTTCTTCAGTTTCAGTAAAAAAAAAAAGCTTTTATAAGAACCTCGTGTCAATCTTTAATATGTCGAAATATATGTGAAGGGAGGACATTAGGCTACCAATAAATTCTTACTCGAGCTCATCATTTTAAGTTAATTTTTTCTGAGGATTGATTATTTGGTGGTTTCAATCTAATGTGGTTGAGTGTACTTGAACCTGGAATAAACACATCCCTTTTCCTGACAGGTGAATCATATCATCAGTCCAATCTTAGGATTGTGATGTTGGGTTGAGAGGGTGCTGGAAATAGCACAACAGGAAGAACAATTCTGGAGAACAATGTCTTTGAAGTTGGTGGTAGAAGAACTGTGTTCTGTAAGACAAGCCATGGTGTCATAGGAGGTCGCTATCTCACAGTGGTCGACTCACCAGGGTGGTTCTATAACAAGAGCCTTAGGAACACTTCTGAGATGGATAAACTGGAAATACAGTGCAGCATGACTCTATGTCCTCCTGGACCCCATGCTGTCCTACTAGTGGTTCCTCTACATACAGCATTCACTAGCGCCAACAAAGAAGCAGTGAAGGAACACGACACTGTTCACAGAAAATGTGTGGAGTTATACTATCGTGTTGTTCACACATGGAGACTGGCTGGGGGATATAAATGTTGAGAGCCACATAGAATGTGAAGGTGATCACCTCCAGTGGGTCCTTGAGCAGTGTGGGAACAGGTATCATGTCTTCAACAACAAGAACATGAGTGATTTAACTCAGGTTACAGACCTGCTGGAGAAGATAGAGGAGATGGTGGCTGGGAACCTAGGTCACCATTATGTGCCTGACAGAAATGGTTCAAAGTCCTTGGAGAAGAAAAGTCGAGAGGTGAAGAGAAAAGCACAGATGGCCATGCTGAAGACACAGAGACAAAACATGACACTAAGGGCTCTTTTTGAAGGTGAGGACGACTTTCACATGCATTTTATGTTGGTAACTCATGAAGATTAAAACAAAAGTTGAATAATATGGAGATAAACATCTCTTTGAGATCACTAAGGACACTGTTCTGTTACGATTCTGTCTAACAGGGGAAAACATTCAGCAGGCAGAGTTGAGGGTGATGATGCTGGGGAAAAGCCAGACTGGGAAAAGTATGGTACTATGATACTGTGTCACAATGTGTTTGACACAATGGTACTTAGGGTGAGTATCCAAACCACTAAGATGGAAAAATTGCATGCCGTTTCACACTCAAAGAAAGAGATAAACAAACAAAACAATGTTCCCATAGACATACATCCATTGCTGTGATTGTGAAGACAGAAACAAGTTTTGCGGTGTACTGAGAGAAAAACAATTACAGTACAACAATGTTTGTGAGGCTATTTTTCTTGTTGATTGCTGAACAAGGATCTGTCTTTTCTCTCAAAGGAATGTAATACTCCATGCAGAACAGCACAGTGCATAAGAAGAGAGAGGCATCTTGCAGGGAGGAATCTGGCAGTGGTTGACTCCCCAGGTTGGGACACAAGCCAGTCCAGCGACCTTCTGAATGGTTTAAGTCTCTGTTCAACAGGACCACATGCTTTTCTCCTGGTTGTTCCAATCACAGACAATTTCTCAAAGACAGACAGGAGCCACGTAGAGGCAAACATGAAGGCCCTTGGTGAGAAGGTGTGGAAGCATACCTTAGTCCTGTTCACTTGGGGACATTGGCTGGGGGGCAGAGCCATTGAGGAGTACATCGAGTCTGAAGGAGAAGACCTCAAGTGACAGGTGGAGAAATGTGGGCACAGGTATCATGTTCTGGACTGCTCAGACTATAACTTCTCTGAGGTGACAGAGCTGATGAAGAAGATTGAGCAGATGACCAGGAGAAACAGAGGGCAATTTCTTTTTGGGGAGACAAAAAATACATCCAAGAGAAACTCAAGTTTTGAGTTTGCTCTTTTTTTTTTTTCATTTAGCAGACGCTCTTATCCAGAGCGACTTACAGTAAGTACAGGGACATTCCCCCCGAGGCAAGTAGTGTGAAGTGCCTTGCCCAAGGACACAACGTCATCAGCCTGGCACGGAATCGAACCTTCTGATTACTAGCCCGATTCCCTAACCGCTCAGCCACCTGACTCCTGGTGTACTTCTGGTACACCCTGACAATGTCGATGTTTTGTACTCTTTATTCTGTTCCATAAAACATTTCTAAAAAAAAAAAAGAAAAAAAGAGAAGCTGCTGTCGAATCGCTCTCGCGGTACTTTGATGGCATTTGACGTGTTTTTGGCGCCGTCTCATGCTCCTCGTCTCAAATCAGACAAATATTCTAATCGGTATGCACTTCTTCAAGTCAGCCGCCTGTCGGCGCTGCCGGCGCTGCATGAAGACGAACACACCTAGAGTTATAAGGAAGTTGATGAGGTAAATTGTCAACACAACAATGGAGGTATGTGTATGGGAACATGTCACATTAACTAGCATATATCTATCAGTTTGTTATATGAAGTTAGTTTTAGATTGTAGCTGATATGCTACGAAGAGTAGCAGTATACGGTATTCTGCTTACTTTCTAGAGCTACGTTAGCTTGTTACTACTGGCTAACTAGCAGGATATTTTGAAATGCTAAGTAGGCTACTAATATAGCTTTTTCGCTAAACAGTTCAGTGGTGACACAGTGGTCTGGGAACTTCCTAGTCAGCCTTGAGAGGCACACCTGTTGAAATTAGTTAGGCAACCGTGCTAGCTAGCTGCCAAGCTACTGTAGCTATGTTATTTTAGGAAGCCTAGAATGACTGGTCGGGCTTGCTGTTTACAGTAGCTAACTTACACTAACTATTGAGCTAGACTAAATAGCTCGTTAGTGCCGTGCTATGTACTAGCTAGAAACCTATTTAGCTAGGCTAACTTTGTCACATTTTGTTGCTAGCTAGACGTTACTCATTATATCACGGCAGCTAGCAACTTTGTTTCTACTAACGCTACATACAACTAACCAATGTTTGCATGGCTGCACTAACGTTTGCGAGTTACCACATTATCATCAACTACCTAGTTAGCTGTCTATGTTGCTTCCTGGTTATAGTATCTCTACAGTATCTAGAAAGTATGATACTACTGCTCGACTAGACATCGGATGTTTCCTTGAAACCTTTTCGCAAGCATAGCTTACCTAGCCTAGAATAACTAGCTAGCTTCTTAACGTAAACGTAGGGATATGTACAGATCAGTAACATTTCGTGTTGTAAGGCGGTGCACATCCTTGGTCCGTTGTGTCAGTGCTTCTGTTGTATGTTATGGAAAGGTAATGACCAATCCGGAGGACATCTCTAAACTCTACAGAGAGTTGAGTCTCTTCCCCTCTCTGTCCCGAGCTGACGTAGGGCCCGTCATCACCTCCCAATACGGAGGAAAATACAGCAACATCTACACAGGTTTGTGCTTTGGCGTCCGTCTGTGGTTTTGCATGTTGGTATTAGTGACTGTGTTTGTGTGTCTGACATTTTCCCAATTCATATTGTGTATGTTGCCCAAAATTAAAGACGAGGGTAGAAAAGACTTCATTTTTTTTGTCTCAGTATACCTGTTAGTAGTATCAGGGAAAGTTTATGTATTTCGAATACATTTGGTGAACCATAGGAAATAGATTATATAATTTCCTATTGGGCTGTATACTACTGTATTGGGGATGATGTGACAGCACACACACTACGAGGCCTTGCTCACTTGCTCTTGTTTTTAGGATACATCATCAATGTTTTGATTCCATGTCTTCCCCCAGAATGGAGTCAACGTGACCTTGAGAGGAATGAGAATGTCAAATTCTGCCGTCAGTACATTGTGTTTCATGATGATAAGTCAGTGGTGTACTCCGGCCCCTCAGGAAACTGCACGGAGACCAAGGGAGAGTATGTGGACGTTTTGTCAGTTATTTCACCAAATGTCTTGACGTCACATGTCTCTGGCTGTAGCCTAGAAACTGATTTTTGGAGTTTTAGATAGTTATGTGAAACAGACATGACTAGCTTATTGCACTGTAAGTTATGTGTTGAGAAGTAATTGTTTTTATTTAGATTGTGCGTGTATTAAGGTTTGTTTGCTCCCTCTCTACCAGGCTGTTGAGTCAAGACTCTCCTTCTGGTGAGATGAAAGCTGTGGTTCGAGAATGCTCGGTCAAAGGAGAGGACAAACAGTTTTTGGAGGTGAGGATGACATGGTAGCCATATTTGTGACATTGAGTTGCTCTTTTCTTATTTACATTAAACAAAACAAAAAGAGGCGTTGATCTTTCACTGTGGAAATAGTTTTTTAGCATCACAGGATCAACTCTGTTGTCAGTAATATTCTGCACTGTGCTCTTCTGCCTTGTGTCTTTGTATGATTTAACTGGGAACTGTTCTGGGTGCTGTTCTTCTGCCTTGTGTCTTTGTATGATTTAACTGGGAACTGTTCTGGGTGCTGTCCTCCGCCCCCCCCCCCCCCCCCCCCCCCCCCCGCCCCCCCTCCCGTGGACCCTTCAGGTCTGGAGCAAGAACATCAAGGTGAAGAGCATCAACCTGACCGCCCTGAAGAAGCACGGGAAGGTCTATGAGGATGGTGAGGCCTGTTCTGGAACGTTATCTAAATCCTCCCTCATTCTTACCTTCCAAACAGATCACTCATCACACTGACCATAAACCTCTGTCATCAGAGCGCAGGCTGATGACTTCTGTAATACTGGATGTCGTTTTAACTCTTAAATAATAGCAAGGGTTATCTTAGACAGTTGGAGTTGTTTTTTTTACCTTGGTTTGTTGTGTTTCAGATCAGTTTGGCTGTCTGGTGTGGTCGCACTCCGAAACCCACCTGCTGTATGTGGCTGAAAGAAAGAGACCCAAGGCCGAGTCCTTCTTCCAGGTCAGGAAATGTAGAAAGTCAAAAAGGCTAACAGGTCAAACACGAGTTACCAACTGGTCAAACCCTGGGCTCACTGTGTCTTTGTGGGTGTACAGACAGAGTCTCCAGAGTCCAGTTCACTTGGGGATGAGGAAGACGCTATGAAAATGGAAAAGAAGGAAGTCACTAAGGTAAACAGGAAATTAAAGCAAAAAATTGGTTTGCATATAAACATTGGTTTGCATATACATATTGAACACATACAGTACGAGTTTCAGCCTCAAGGCCACATCTTGTGATGGTGTTATATCAGAGTGTTTAACCAGATTTGTTTCTCTACTTGTGTATGTGACTCATTCCGGCAGGGGGAGCAGTTTGCTTTCTATGAGGACTGGGGGGAGACCCTGGTCAGTAAGAGTGCTCCTGTGCTGTGTGTGTTGGACATCGAGGGCAATAATGTCTCTGTGCTGGAGGGACTTCCTGAAGACATCTCTCCTGGACAGGTGTGTGTCTGTGTTGCCTTTTCACTCAATGACTACATTTAGATGGCTGGACACTAATTGCGGCATTGCTGTCCCTACCCTGCAGGCCTTCTGGGCCCCAGGGGACACAGGTGTGGTGTTCGTGGGCTGGTGGCACGAGCCTTTCAGACTTGGACTCAAGTTCTGCCCCAACAGGAGGTAAGCACTTTCTATTGCTTGTTAAAAACCCCGGGGCGGGAGATGTTGAGTGACAGCTCCCCTGGCCTGTTGGAGTACCTCTGCAAAATGTTGCAATGCGAATGTTAACATTGGTTTGATTATAAATTATTTTCATGCTCTCTACACATGCATCACTTTGAAGGTCTTCCCTATTCTACGTGGATCTGACCGGGGGGAAATGTGGTAAGGGGTATTATGTTATACTTAAGTATAATACTAATATTATACCTTCCCTGTCTGGTTTCAATAATCCATTAGACATGTGTGTGTCTCACAAGTTCACCACGTCCTCTAGGTATTTGCGTTGATTTACCTGTGTGTGTGTGTGTGGATTGTGCCCCTCAGAGCAGCTGTCGTCAGGCTCCAGTGCAGTGTGCTCCCCCAGACTGAGCCCAGACCAGTGCAGGATCGTCTACCTGGAGTGTGCTGTCTATGGCCCCCACCAGCCCTGCAGCAAGCTGTGTGTGGTGAGACGGCTCTTTCACCCTTCTCTCAACTGCGCCTGAGGTTATCAGTTCATCGGTGTCATGTCTGAGCTTACCAGGAACCAGACCAAAAGTGTTTTAGTGTTCTCTACTTGAGACCGAGGCCCTGGATTGACTGTGCTTTCCTGTGCTTGTAGTATGACTGGTACACCAAAAAGACCTCGGTGGTGGTGGATATAGTCAAGCGACCAAGAGAGGGTAAGGAACTGTGTGTGTGTGTGTGTGTGTGTGTGTCAGCATTTCTGAACAAGTAAGTGTGAACCGATAAGTGTGTGTATGTACTCTGACGTCTGTGTGTGTGTGGGCGGGTGTAGATGGCTTCGCCGGTATCTACAGCTCCAAGCTATCCCCCTTGTGCTGGTCAGCTGACAGCCAGCGCGTCCTCCTCTCCTGCCCCCAGCGCAGCCGCAAGGTACGCACTGTCACCACGGAAACAGCCCGTCACCATGGAGACCCACCAGAACTTTGGAGCCCGTAGCTCCTTTTTGTATTGCAGAGAACTGATATTGGAACGAAGTGTCTTGTGACATGAATATATTTGGTTGGATGGGTTTCGCACTGTAGCAATCTGTGGTTGGTAATGTGTCATCACTTCCAGGAGCTGCTGTCAGTGGACACGACCACAGGGGCCATCACCTCGCTGACATCATCGAGTGAGTGGGTTGCACATCATTTGCATGGAGTTCATCAGTGTGTTTACCTCAACCTGCCCTTGTCCTCCAAGTAGTTTCTGGTCTTGAATGTCTTAATGCTGATATTCTACATGTGCTTTTGCTTCTCCTCCTACATAGACAGACTGTACTCTGCTGGTTTGGTGTGCCAGCTCATTTATTCTTGTGTGTGTGTGTTCCCTGTATGTAGAGTCGGACATCGGTAGCTGGTCGCTGTTGACCATTGAGAGGAACCTGATGGTGGTCAGCTGCTCTGCCCCCAACTGCCCCCCCAACCTGGTAGGCCTCATGTTCACCTGGTAGGCCTCATGTTCACCTGGTAGGCCTCATGTTCACCTGGTAGGCCTCATGTTCACCTGGTAAGCCTCATGTTCACCTGGTAAGCCTCATGTTCACCTGGTAAGCCTCATGTTCACCTGGTAAGCCTCATGTTCACCTTCTCAGCAGAGGGAAGGGTGGTTGAACAATACGACTTACACTCTACTTGACTTATGAACGTTCAAATGTGAAGTAGACAGCATGTGTTGGTTACAAAAGCTTTGTTCCACAGTTTTCTTTTGAATTGAGCCCATATTGAGGCTTTGATATGGTCTCCTGTGTTTAGAGAGTGGGTTTCCTGCCCCCGTCTGGTTCCAGGGAGGAAGTGACATGGGTTACTCTCGAAGAGGCTCAGACACAGCCTGACATCGATTGGCAGATCCTGAACTTCACCCCGCCCTCAGACCAAGATAACAGCCAATATCGTGAGAGCACCCTACCACTTTTGTTTTGGGTTCAGTGTCTTCATGGGTTGAAAACAGATGGACACTAACATGATCTGTCCTGTCGTCTGCAGCTGGTCTGGACTTTGACGCTCTGCTGCTGAAACCAAGAGACATGAAAGAGGGTCTGAAGCTACCTCTCATCGTCACACCTCATGGTGGGTCTGTGTGTGTGTGTGTGTGTGTCTGTCTGTGTGTGTGTGTGTGTGTGTGTCTGTCTGTGTGTGTGTGTGTGTGTGCATGCTGGGTATTTATCATCTTTCTCTCTCACAGGGGGTCCTCACTCAGTGTTTGTGGCAGAGTGGCTCCTCTCCTGCTCTGCTCTGTGTAGGATGGGCTTCGCCGTGTTGCTAGGTGAGTGGAGATCCTCCATCACATCCCTTCATACTGGAAGAACTCTTGTTTGACCTGGGTGTGGAACCCAGGCACCAACAACATAAGCCAAAGACTAGACAAGTCTTTGTTTAAGTGGATGAGTAGGTCTCTCTTTCTCTCTCTCTCTCTCCCTTGTTCACAGAGGGGATGTCACTCAGAGGAGATAAGCTTGTTAGGGGGTCAATTCAGGACAGCGGCAGTGTGTTAGCATGTGCCTGTTGGCATGTGCGTCTTTCTGTTGACGCGCTTTGAATGACCACCACTAGACATCCTTACAGTAGGCAGTTCTAACAGAGCTTCACCCGTGTTGACACGTGGCATGCTGGACCTGGTGTTGTTTCAGTGAACTACCGGGGCTCCATAGGCTTCGGCCAGGACAGCGTCCTCAGCCTGCCCGGCCTCGTCGGCTCTCAGGACGTCAAGGACGTCCAGGTGAGGAAATGGGGGGGGGGTGTTCCTCTTACAAATCTTCCAAATCTTGTTGTTTGACTGTTTTTTTCAACTCTTATCATGTGCTCTCTTCTCAGTTTTCGATTCAGAATAGTTCCAGAATAGAGGAAATGGGAAGGGTAAAAAAGAGGAAGACATCTGTGAATTTACTGTAACCTGTCACCATTTGGTTAAGAACAGTGGGCCTCATTGTCGAACGCAGTTAAGAAGAATTTAAGAAGGAATTTCTTCTGAATTGGATTTAGGAAAACATTTGGCATTCATGAAAGTTTTATCATCTGGGATTTGTTTTGGACTTCAGAAGACTTTCCGAACTCGAAATAGCAGTCGTAAATCGTTGTCTCAAATGCTTAAAAAACCACAAGGGGAATCGCATTTAAGAAATCTCTCCGTGTTAGAAGTGTTAATGAATTTGTGAGAAATCGTTGGTCATTGCGTTCACATCAACGCTACAGACATCCGAATTAAAATAATTATAATAATTTACCTTACCTTAGTGTGCACACTGTTAGATCCAGTGGAGAACAATCCCACTGCTCATCTTACTGGTATGATGTTGTATGTGACAAATAAAACCTTTAAATTGCACTTGGACTTGAGCATCATATAAATTCAACCAGGCCATCCAATTATCACTGATTACTCGACCTATTTAAAGGGACGAGTGTGCACCCTAGGCATACAATATGGCACAATCCCCCCCTCCATTTTCTCAATCACGAGCTCTAATTTAGTCTCACTGTTCTATCTTTTCTTTTGACACTAGTTTGCTGTTGAGAGCGTATTAGAGGACGCTGCATTTGACAAGCAGAAGGTGGCGGTTTCAGGGGGCTCCCACGGCGGTTTCCTGGCATGTCATCTGATTGGCCAGTACCCAGAGTTCTACAAGGCTTGCGTTGCTCGCAACCCGGTCATCAACTTGGCCTCCATGCTTGGCAGTACTGACATCCCAGACTGGTACACAGTTTTATTGGTATTCTTTGTATGGGTCACTCGTCCATTCTACATGTTTAATTTTGTAGGTTAAAGGTCGTCAACGACCGTCATTTATAGGTCAAATCTTTTTTCCAAAATGAGCATCCCTAGTACCGACCTCGTGACATTTTAGGGGGGATTTGGGGGCTGCTTACAGAGGTGATGTCTCTTGCTTCTCTGGAGTATTTAGTTGTACACACACAGGCTGGCAGCATCAGTGTTGTGATACATTCAGATTCTAACCCCTGCTTCCTGTAGAAGTGGCTATTTTAGTTTTTGGTTCTGTTTCTTGTGACAATGTGTGCCTCTGTATTTGTGTGAGCAGGTGCATGGTGGAGGCTGGTTATGACTACAGTCCAAACTGCCTGCCAGATCCTGCTGTCTGGAAACAGATGCTTGACAAGTCCCCTATAAAATATGTCCCTCAGGTAAGCTGGCATGGGAAAACCACACACCACATGGCTATATATAGGGAGTCAGGTGGCTGAGCGGTTAGGGAAGCGGGCTAGTAATCAGAAGGTTGCCAGTTCGATTCCCGGCCGTGCCAAATGACCTTGTGTCCTTGGGCAAGGCACTTCACCCTACTTGCCTCGGGAGAATGTCCCTGTACTTACTGTAAGTCACTCTGGATAAGAGCGTCTGCTAAATGACTAAATGTATATAATGAAGCTTTGTTTTATTGTGTCCTGCCCTGAGTGTCCCACTGCGTGTGCGCTTGAATGTGTTCGTATTGTAACTGCGTGTAGGGAGTCAGATGGCTGAGCGGTTATGGAGTCGGGCTATTAATCAGAAGGTTGTTGGTTCGATTCCCGGCCGTGTCAAATGACATTGTGTCCTTGGGCAAGGCACATATCCCTACTTGCCTCGGGGGGGAATGTCCCTGTACTTACTGTAAGTCGCTCTGGATAAGAGCGTCTGCTAAATGACTAAATGTAATGTGTTTGTGCCTTCTGGGGCCCAGGTGAAGACTCCTGTGCTATTGACCCTTGGAGAGGAGGACAAACGTGTGCCAAGCAAGCAGGGCATTGAGTACTACCGAGCCCTAAAGGCCCTGCAGGCCCCTGTGCGGTGAGTGGGGGGCCCTCTGCTGTCAAGCACACCAAGTAGTTGTGGTGAAACACTAGCTCACATCAGACCCTCGGGACTCACTTCTAAGTGAATGGCTGTCTTTCAGGTTGCTATGGTACCCAGGGAACAACCACTCTCTCTCCAAGGTGGACGCCGAGTCGGACGGTTTCATGAACATCGCCCTGTGGATGACACAGCACCTGGGTGTGTGACGCGGTGGATGACACAGCACCTGGGTGGGAGGTGACGTGGCGATGCTAAAGCGGCTTGCGTGTGAACGCAACGCTTGCTGGTGTGAGCGCTATGAGCAAGCGCACCTGCCTCAAACTATTAGAGGCCAAAAGGAGCACTGACTTTGGGGGAACTGAACCTAAAGGCAATGCCTTTATCTGCACTAACTTTCCAGGGGCTTGCCCATTTCATCTATTTGTTTCGTTGTCATTTGGATTGAATCACAATTCAATTAGAGAATGTAGTAATATTCTTTTAATTTTGTCAAAACCAAAGCAGTCAAACATATTTTGGTGAGGTTTGTAGTTTCCTTAAAATTATTATTTCTTGCAAGGGCTTCTGTAGGGGTACCACCATTCAAAATGAAAGATGTTATCTCTTTCAAAATAGCCTTAAAGTCTGATCTATACATGATGTGAATGTGGGGACATACACTATTGAAGATATATTGTATTAATGAAGATGTACTGTGTTGGGTAAGGAAATTAAAACCATCATTCATATTTAAATAAAAAGGTTAACCATAATTTTGTATCTTTGTTATTGTACTCTCCTATTGAACATTTTCTTTCTTAGTTCCTATTTTCAGCCTGTCATCTGAAGGAGGACAAACTTTTCTGACTGACAGGGTTTATGCCTCTGTCATTTCTCAATGATGTGAATTTAATGTATGAAGTTAGGAGCAAATATCACTAGTACCCAATACATTTAATTTCTAGATAATCTCAGTTCGGATAGTGTTTTTCTCTACTTTGTCTTACAGGTTGCAGTTAGATAGGGCTTTAGAATAGTCAAGATCGTTTTTAGAGGGTTCAATCCCTCCTTCTGATTAGAGATGAGCTCATTTTGTTGACACATGACAGGTTACCACAGACTCTCACTTCTCAATAGGCAAACTAAACCATTGGATGGTACGTACAGTAGATCAGAACAACCGAGGGACTGTTCTGTTCCAAACACTTCATACACGGTGGATGTTCAAATATCTACAACCATTTTCCGATATTTGCAAGTCAAAGCAAAAGAAAGGGTCATACGTGTTGTTGATGATTATTCCAAAACAATTATGGTAAGTGTTTTGTTCATTTCTCTTTTCTACTGAAGGTAAACACTTTCATGTAATTTAGTTTACATACAGTAAAATGTCTTTACATTTTTACAGTACTTTATGTTTCAGAAAAATGTGCTCATTTATATAGATCATACATTGGTTTATGTGGGCACTTTGTAATTCATATCAAAATCAATTCAAGTGGATGTTTTAGCATGTGACCTTTTTGGCCACTGGAAATCAATATGTACTGGATAAGGAACCATGAAGGTAAATTTACCTGGAAAGATATGTATATGTATTGTATTTATTTGCCAGTTACACTATCTTTTTAACTTGACTAAGGGCAGTCTCTCTTTTTCTCCCTCTGCCCCGCAAACATTAAGTTGAAATATGATTTATGGTTTAGTGAATGATGTGTTTGGAGGGACATTTAGACAGCCTGTAATTTGTTTTGAAAACAACTGGCCTCAACTTGCTCCACTGTTGGCTTCTACTGTGGTACCGCAGCCCTAAATGCCTTCAATTCTACTGCCATCGTTAATGTTTACTTCTGTCTTTACAGGTTATGGATTATGTGCACTTACTTTGTCTTTGTCAGCTTTTACATGTGGTTGGAAGCATAGATCCCAGTTTCTTCCCCTGCGACAATGAAGTGAACCGCACGCACGTAGACTGCTCTCAGAGGAAGCTCTCTCACATCCCCTGGATCCAGTCTCCCTTTGTCACGTTATTGAATTTGAGTCATACTAAGATCCAGAAGGTCAGGGGAGTATCTTTCTCTGGTGTTCCAAATCTACAGGAGTTGGACCTCAGATGGAACTGCCTCCCTGGTAGTCTACGGGATCTGGGGAATCCGTTATGTCAGATGGATATCAACAAGGATGCTTTCAGAGGCCTTAAGAAACTCAGAAATCTGTATTTGTCAGGGAACAGCCTTTCTTCCCTCCCCTGGCTGCCCACTAGCCTGGAAGTTCTGGATCTGGAATATAATCACTTATTTAACATAAGTGAACCCCTCGGTACTCCATGGCTTCAGAAGCTGTTTCTTGGTAAGAACTGTCACTATCTCAACCCTTGCAACCAGTCGTTCCACATCAATGAGCGAGTTTTCAATGAGCTTAGTAACCTGACAAAACTTAATCTTGGCTTTAACAATATCACATCCATCCCTCTGGGGTTGCCTCTCTCACTACACAAACTGGATCTGAGGGAGAACAAGATCTCTGAGGTAGGCGAGGAGGCATTTGTTGGGATGACAAAACTTACGTCCCTTAACTTGGAGTGGAACTGCCAACGATGTGACCATGCAGCCCAGCCCTGTTTCCCTTGCCTTAATAACAACTCCTTAAAGCTACACAGAAACTCTTTAAAAATCAATAACAGCTTACTCACGTTTCTCAGCCTAAGAGGAAACTCTCTGCTTACATTTCCGGAGGGCCTCTTCAGCTCTCTGAGACAATTAAAAAGGCTTGATATCTCTGACAACTTCTTGTCTCTTGCCATACGTAATGGCTCCTTCTTCCAAGAGCTGAGTCAATTGACCTGGCTAAGTCTCATTTACAACTACGAGCCAAAGAAGACATTTCATAACCTGGTGCTCTCAAACTATCTGAGCCAAATCACAAACTTAGAATATCTTCTCCTTAGTGGGAATTTTTTCCTAGAACTCTCCAGCGAAAGCCTTGCAGTTCTTGGAAAGCTACGTCACCTTCAGACCCTAGAGCTGCGAATGAACTTCATAAAGTCCTCCAACCTAAGTGCTTTTGGACGGTTACCATCCCTGAGAAAGGTAGACCTCTCCCAGAACCTTTTGCACTTTCTTCCAAAGTGTACCAACAACTCCATGTATCAGTTGCCTCAGGTGTCTGTGAATCAAAATGGCTACACCAGGGTGGATGATCTGAACCCACCTCCGATGGTCTGGGAGAGGCGTGAGGTATGGGCTCCTCCAAGTCCAACAGCCTCCGTCGCCATGATAACACAAGACGTGACCGAGATATCAGAGGAAGATTTTTCTCAGATCCGAACTATTTGGGATTTCAGGATACAATTCTGCAGTCAAAGCATGACTTTTGACCTTTCTCAAAATATCATTACCTCAATAAAGGGTGACATATTTAAGGGAATTGAGAGGGCTGTTTGTTTGGACCTTTCCTACAACTATATGAGTCAGGCTTTAAACGGAAATCAGTTCATACATTTGGACAACCTTGTGTACCTCAACATGGCTCACAACAGGATTGACTTTTATTATGAAAACGCCTTCCGGGAGTTGAATGCCACATTGAAGGCCCTAGACCTAAGCAACAATGAGTTTCACTTTCTGATGAGGGGCATGGGCCACCGCTTCGGCTTTATAAATAACCTACCCAGTTTAGAAGTGCTAAGTCTGAATGACAATGACATTGGGATGCGAATAGATCAAGCTCTATACAGCATTTCCCTTAAGTACCTCTACTTTGCCGGGAACCATCTTAACATCATGTGGAACACAGGAGACAACTACCATAAGTTTTTCAAAAATCTCACCAATTTAGTATATCTAGACATCTCCAGGAACCAGCTGAGGTCCCTTTCACAAGAGGTTATTTGTAATCTGCCACAAAATCTCAGAGCACTGAGATTGAGCGATAACCTTTTGAACTATTTCCCATGGGAGAACATCACAGTACTCGGCCAGTTACAACACTTCAATATCAGTAAAAACCGTCTCTCCAGCTTGCCTAATGTAATCATACCTTTTAGATCGAACTTTACTCTCTTAGATTTGAGCTACAACTGGATTAGCAAGCTTCCAGAAAAATTCTTCAGAAAAATGCAGGGCTTGCGCTATCTCTACCTAAACAACAATAGACTCAAAATACTTAAACATCAGACCTTGCCTGACCTCATGAGACACGGTAGCAACCTCAAAACTCTCACTCTGCATGGGAATCCATTTGCTTGCTCATGTGACACAGCCTGGTTTGCAGACTTCCTGTGGGCTAGTCCGGTGTACATCCCTCTCCTCACCACGCACGTGCAATGCGAGTTCCCAGAGTCCCTGCAGGGGACCAGCTTGCTGACCATGGACCCACGCTCCTGCCCGGAGATTTTCGGAAGGGTGTACTTCCTCTCCACCTCCTTCCTAGTTTTGGTACTCACTGCTCTGCCCCTCTTGAAGCACCTATACGGCTGGGACCTCTGGTACTGCTTTCAGTTGTTGTGGGCCGGACACAAAGGCTACTCGCAACTACCAGGCAGTGATTACGACGACCACTATGATGCGTTTGTGGTGTTTGACACTGAGAACCAATCGGTGAGGGACTGGGTATACAACGAGTTGACCGTCCACCTGGAAAATGGAGGTCGCAGAAGGTTCCGTCTCTGCCTGGAAGAAAGGGACTGGCTTCCTGGCTTGTCCTGCATAGAGAACCTCCATAATGCAGTGTACAGCAGCGCAAAGACCGTGTTCGTCCTCACAAGCGGTGGGACTGGTGCGAACGTTAGTGGCATGATCCGCCAGGTGTTCTTCATGGTTCAGCAGAGGCTGCTGGATGAGAAGGTCAGCAAGATCTAATGTATTTCCTATTAGTACACATTTAGCCTGTCATACGTTATGTTTGTGGTGTTGCTGCGTGGTGTTTTGCAATAGTATTGTCTGTTAGGGGATTAACCCATCTCATGTATTTTTCTGTCTTAAAGGTGGATGTGGCAGTGCTGGTTCTTCTGGATGAGGTGTTTCCTAAAATGAAATATCTGCAGCTGAGGAAAAGGCTGTGCAGCAAGTCAGTGTTGTCCTGGCCCAGAAACCCACGAGCCCAGCCCTTATTCTGGAACAGTATGAGAGCAGCGCTGTCATCAGACAACCTGCGATCCTATGACAGCAATATGAGTGAGAGTTTCATGTAGTAAACGCCGTGTATTTAATTGTATTTTTTTTATTTTTACCAAAAGGTCGTTTTCTTTCGTTAGATAATCATTTGTTTTCCCAGTTGTGTGAAATAAAATATATGGAAATGACAAAAAACACAAAACTTTCTTCAAAGCATTAACTTTTCAATCTCGTTTCTCCCATGTCTACTACTCAACAAAGGGGAAATGAAACGTAAATATTACTTCAATGTGCCTGTTTCTGCTGGATGTAATAGCTACTATTCATTATTATAGTAACACCAAAAACAACACAGCAACACAGCTGCATCGATGTTGAATGAATGATCAGTTCCCCATTATGCAACCGAGCGTGTTTGGGGCTACACTACACCTGCATTGTGTTGGTGTTAGGTGGATGGTGGATGGTAAGAGGGGGGCTGGTGGAAGGATCCCTTAACTCCCCCAACTTTTTCATTTGGGTGTGGAAGATCAGTTCGTATTGAAACAAAGCACGAAACATGACTGGAGGGGCTCCAAGTTTAATAATGTGTTATGTCTACAATCTGTTTGTGTGTTGGTGCACGAAGAATGCGGTTGGCTTTGAATGGTCTACGTGCCTAGAACTTACGGTACTGGTCTGTAGTTCCAGAGCTGTCTAATAGCCTGATATATGCGCTCACATCTCTAACCATCGCGGTCCCTTTAATTGTCTCCGCTGCCGCCGTACCGATGGTGGGTGACCGAGCTAGCAAGCGAGTGCGCGCGCCTGAGGCCTGACAGTGGGACAAGTCACGAGAATGATGAGACTATGGATCTTGCCCGGGACACACGCTGGACTCTACAGTGATGGAGAATGGCCTGTCCGGTAAGTGAAGGACTGGAGGTTTTACAAACATCGGTACACATCACATTGATAAATATTTCCAGCACTTTCTTTGCTTTTTTAACGTGAACTATACCAGTTTGTACTGTGGCGGCTTAATTCTTATGTAATGTAGAAATACATGTAGTACACATTAGAGTCAGACTAATCCCCCCAGCCGTGGTTGTAGAGTTGTTTGGTCCGGCGGTCTGTCGTAGGAAGGGTAGCATAGGCTACTGTAGCCCACATAATGTATTTACGTGCAATCAGCTTTGACACCTGTCTCAGGTATCTTACACATAAGAAACCTGTAGGGTAGTGTCTGAGGTCAAGCGAACCTCACCATTAACCTCAACAACAGTTAGTTGCTATCTGTTGTATTAGGAAAACCCGCTTTATGGTTGGAGAAAGTGATTGTATATTAGTTCCAATTAGTTTTACTTTTAGTTAGAATTCAGAACATGTTCTTTAGAATAACGAGGCAGTAATTTGCATCAATTCCTTTAAAAAACGGTTTGCTAAGACACATGGCAAAGCCTCGCGTTAACATGTGGAACAGTGTGCGTCTCATGGAATTGTACTTTAAGGGAAAGGAAAGGCCAGTAAACTATTCAGGAAATATTGCTGCTCCGACTCACCATTTTATCATTGTAATTTATAGGCCGAGTTCTTGTCAAATTTGATTCAACACGGATTGTAGCCAATATGCTAACCTGTTAGCGCTTGTGAGTGAATGATTGAAATGCAGAGATAATACATTAATATTTTACTGTACTTCACAGCACTTACTTAGCATAGGACTTGAGATGTTCAGGTTTTAGATGAAAACATAATACACGGCTTTCTTTTGGTTGGAATACTGCGAGACAATTTAATTCATTGTCACTCATACTCTGATGGACAAGGGATTGACAGTTCATGTGATGGACATAGCCTAAACCAATCGTCCAGCCGTGGCACCGGGTTGTGACTCAAACGTCCAATCCTCTTAGATATGAGGAGGGATTAAGGAATGGATTTGCATCCGCTTTTGCAGTCCCCGTGGGCTGATTGTATTCGGGTTATACAGTGTTTTGGACAAGCCAGGTCTACATTGTCAGTGAGATGTCACAACGAATTTTAAACAATTCTTTCATTTAATCACAACATCTTCATGTGTTGGGTATCTTGATGCAGTTGTTGAGTGGGCCCACTCTAACCTCGTTCACACGATTTCTCCCCTCACCGCTCACCTTGGCTTGTCTAAAGAGACTGACAAATCAGAGACTGGCACATTATGCACATTACGCTCAAATTTCTCAATCTAATTTCCAAGTTTCTATTTATAATGCAATGGGGGGTGCTGGTGATAAATCTTGCCTAGGGCGTCAAATGTGCTAGGACCGCTACTGTGTGTGGTAACTTATTGAAGTTCAGTTTGGTCGGAGAATCGATTTAGCAATGTGATCTTGACGCAAAGTTGTTAGTACGCTGTCCATGGTTCTGAAATATTCTCCTCTTTTCTCTGTCTCGCTCGCTCGCTTTCTCTCACCCCCCCCCCCCCCCCCCCCGTCTGTGCCCTGTACTTTGGCTGACAGAGGGCAAAGACATTAGAGGGCAGAAGTACCCCCCTATCACTCTACCACCCACGGTAAAAACCTGAAGTCTATATTACCAGTCTCACAGCATTCATTTATCTATCAGCATACGCCTTCTTTCGGTCCACTGCTGTCGCCAACATCAGTGCTAGAAAATACATGGGTACTGTTACTATTACCACTATGCTTCTTATAAGGCTTATAGGAGTGGTCATATTACTCTCTATATTGGCCTGTTAGTGAGTTTATATGACAGTGAATTCCACAGGGGTTGAGTTGAGAATCAGGCAGATCTGTTGTTGCAGGGTACGTGTCCAGACAGGGGCGTGAGCTCCCATCCTGCCTGTCTCCCAGCGCTGGTCTCGGGGGATGGTCTTGACTGTGCTGGTGTAGTATTGACTTGTCCTTGTTTCTGAACCCCCTCACTTATCTTGATCACTCTCTCTGTCTCTGTTTGTTTCTGCCTCAACTTGTACCCCAACCTCAGCCTCTGCCTCTACTACTGTCTCTGAAACACTCAGATGTTCTCAAAGTTCCCCTTCTCTTCCTGTCTCCTGCTTGAACAGGTATTTTCTCAATGTCCTCATGCAGCAACAGGATGCCCAGATTGTCCATCTGCCCGTGGGAGAGCCCAGAACCTGGCAGTAAATGTTACCATCTAAACTTAGAACCAACCAAGACCCACACTGCAACTCTGACACAGCCACCTCTCAGTGTCTGACGTCAGACGCTGACTCAAGACCAGGCTCCATCACCCTCCTTATCCCTTCGTTCTCATCGCCGAAAGAGACCTAACAGCACAACCAGGCAAAGAGCAGAACTTTAAGTACGGCACACTGAAAGCCAAACAAGATGACGGTTTCTACGAACTCTTCTTCTTCTGCCCTACGGGGCGTTTTTTTGCTGACGCTCCTTTCTGAGGGGAAATTAACCTGATTCTCTGTTTGTGACGATCGTTTATTTGTTTTCCTGTCCAGTCATGTATAGCTGACGCTCCCCAGCGCGTACAGTCAGGCCTTCCCTCAGAACAAGATGCACAGTGGCTCCAGAGGCTCCGGACATGGTGACGGCAGCTCTTCAAGGTCACCACGGTTACCCAGGTCCTCCAAGCAGGGTCCTCGCAAACTGGGAGGGGCCACCGGGTCGGCGTCAAAGACAGGTGTGGAAGCTGGGACAGTGGTAGGATCGAGATCAGGGCTCGCACCCGGTTCTGTGTCGGGGCTTGCGCCGGGGTCAGGGTCAGGGTCAAGAGCAGGGCCTAGTTCAGGGTCAGGGACTGTGTCAGGGTCAGGGAATGGGTCACGATCTAGGACAGGGACATGGTCGGGACCAGGGGAGAGACCAGGGTCAGGCTCCAAATCGGGTAGCACCGACGCAGGTGGTAAAACCATGTCTATGGAGAACGTCCAGTCCCTGAGCGCTGCCTACACCTCGTCTGGACCCGTGTACCTGAGCGACCGCGACGGTCTGGGGTCATCGGGGGGCTACCCCAAAGGAACCATGACCCTAGGCCGCAACACCACCCGCAACACCAGCCGGACCTCCTACGCAGACCGGACCACAGCCATGGGCAGCAGCCCCAACATCACCTCCACCTCCTTGGGCCCGACCCACTCCCCGGACGCCTACGGGGAGCAGCAGCACACCCAGCATCTCCAGACGGGGGGGCCTTCGGGGCTGCTGCGGCAGGCTGGCCGAGGTGCATCGGGCCTGGGCTCGGCCGTGGGCGGAGAGGGGTTGTCACTGGACCTCCAGGATCAGCTCAGGGAGCTGCAGAGAGAGAACGAGCTGCTGCGGAGAGGGAGGGAGGTGAGGGAGGGGAGGGATGTGAGGGATGGGAGGGAGTTGAGGGATGGGAGGGAGGTGAGGGAGGGCAGGGAGGTGAGGGATGGGAGGGAGGTGAGGGAGGGCAGGGAGGGGAGGGAGGGCAGGGAGGTGAGGGATGGGAGGGAGGTGAGGGAGGGCAGGGAGGTGAGGGAGGGCAGGGAGGTGAGGGAGGGCAGGGAGGTGAGGGAGGTGAGGGAGGGCAGGGAGGTGAGGGAGGGCAGGGAGGTGAGGGAGGGCAGGGATGGGAGGATGGGCTCCTCTATCAACAGTGTGAACTTTTGGAGCCCAGAGGTGAAGAGAGAGAGGGGGATGAGGAAGGAGGAGGGTGGACGCACCTCCATACTGAAGGACCAGTACAGGACCAACCCGGATGAGACCCAGGTGAGTCCACCAGTGTCTATGTGTTCTCTGTGAACCCCTTATTTCACCACAACCACAGCCATAGCACAGAGCAAGACAGCTGTGTGCTGTTTGTAGACACACACACAAGCACACTCAATTCTTGACACACTTCCATGGTTGTTAAATACTCCTGTCAGTGGTGTAGACATAGGGCCCACAGAAGCCTTGAGCCCTCAGGGTGTGCACTATAGTGCTGTTCTTAATAAAGTTACCATTAATACACATTCCTTTGAGTGCTTTGTCTGAAGCACTTCTGCCTTCGTACTTTGTAATCCCCCTCAAGGTTGTCAGTGATTTCCTACAGTTGTGATGCGAGCACAGGGCTGCTAATACTAAGTGACTTGGCGTTGAAAGGGAACAAAGACAAGCTTCAATCATGCTCAGCTACTGGAGGCTCGTCCTCGCTCCGTCTCTCTGGGGTTATCTGAGGTGCATCTCTGTCTGTCTCTGTCTCTGTTACATCTTTGTTTCTGTCTCTGCTTCTATCTCTGCCTCTGCCTCTATCTGCTTCTGCCTTTAAAGGTACTTTTGCTTCTGTCTCTGCCTCTGTCTCTGCCTCTATCTGCTTCTGCCTTTAAAGGTACTTCTGTCTCTGTCTCTGCCTCTGCCTCTATCTGCTTCTGCCTTTAAAGGTACTTCTGCCTCTGTCTCTGCCTCTGCCTCTATCTGCTTCTGCCTTTAAAGGTACTTTTGTCTCTGTCTCTGCCTCTGTCTCTGCCTCTGCCTCTATCTGCTTCTGCCTTTAAAGGTACTTCTGTCTCTGCCTCTGTCTCTGCCTCTGCCTCTATCTGCTTCTGCCTTTAAAGGTACTTTTGCCTCTGTCTCTGCCTCTGTCTCTGCCTCTGCCTCTATCTGCTTCTGCCTTTAAAGGTACTTTTGCCTCTGTCTCTGCCTCTGTCTCTGCCTCTGCCTCTATCTGCTTCTGCCTTTAAAGGTACTTCTGTCTCTGCCTCTGTCTCTGCCTCTGCCTCTATCCGCTTCTGCCTTTAAAGGTACTTCTGTCTCTGCCTCTGCCTCTATCTGCTTCTGCCTTTAAAGGTACTTCTGTCTCTGCCTCTGCCTCTGCCTCTATCTCTGTCTCTGCCTCTGTCTCTGTCTCTGTCTCTGCCTCTATCTGCTTCTGCCTTTAAAGGTACTTCTGTCTCTGCCTCTGCCTCTATCTCTGCGTCTGCCTTGTGCTCCTCTGCCCTTTAGTCCCTTTGCATCTGTCTTTGTATCAGTCTCTGTCTCTCACTTTCACACAAACACACTCAGTGTCTTCGTTCTGGGTGGAGGCCAGAGACAGCATATGGTACAGGGGGGTCCTTAGCCCTCTGAATAAGGCGACGAGTCTGTCATTGGCTCTGCTTATGTAGTTTGAATGAGTACATGAGTACAATGGATCATAGATACATATCTTAGGTTAGTCAAATGAATAACTAGGTACATACGTACAGAAATACAAACCTTAATAATGAAAACATGTAATCATTTTATTTGAATAGTTCACTGCTCTGGATAAGAGCGTCTGCTAAATGACTAAATGCTTAGTTTGGTTAGTTAATGCTGTCCTGGGATGGACCTTATGAATGAGAAGTTGGTCAAATTGCACACTTGCGATGAGCTGGATTTGCTGTTTGCAAAGAAAAAAGACATGTAAAACAGCAAAACTAAAACGTAGCATGCAATAAGTGCCTGACCTTAAGAGGATTATGGTATTAGACACTGGGGGAGAGTCAGAATGGTTACATATGGAGGTTACTGGGTGTGTTCTGAGGGACATTACTGTCTTCTCTACTAAACGCATACAGTACTGCTCTGGTGATTATAGGGGCTAGAATCATTAACTCCTACGCATGTATGCATGTGCACACTCGCACAAACACACACACACGCACGCACACCTCCAACCTCCCATTGGAGGATCATTCAGCCGTAATCATTAACAGCCACAGCTCAGCTCTGATTATTGATCACTTCACAGGTTGTGTACAGTCAGTCTCTTGGGTTTCTCCACATTATCATTGATCTCTTTGATCCTGTTCCCGTACCATAACATGTCACACGTTCGCACAGTGCATTGGCTCCCCTCTCCACACCCTTTCATTCTCCCTCTATCTCTTTAGGTATCCTCTATTGTTCCACCTCCTCCTTTCACTTCCTGCTCTGCCTGCCCCTCCTGGGCAGAGGGGGGGGGGGAGGGGGTTCTGGCAGCAGATGACACCTTCTGCCACATTAGCATAACAATGTCACCTTTTCCTTCATCTACCAAGTCTTGACCTCCGGTCTGTTTTTGGCCTTAACCATCTGCTCGTCTGTGTGGTCAGTGTGCGTGTGTAAGTGTGTGTGTGTTTGTTATGTGTGTTTGTGGTTTGACACGCGCGTGTGAGACGGAGAGGGATGAAGAGACGAGACAGAAAGCGCGGCAGACGCCCACACACGCGACCTGACGCATCGTGGTCTCCGTGTCTGTGCGTGCCTCCTCGCTCGGAGAGGAGTGCCTCCTCGCTCTGAGAGGAGCGAGCGCCTCCTCGCTCTGAGAGGAGCGAGCGCCTCCTCGCTCTGAGAGGAGCGAGCGCCTCCTCGCTCTGAGAGGAGCGAGCGCCTCCTCGCTCTGAGAGGAGCGAGCGCCTCCTCGCTCTGAGAGGAGCGCCTCCTCGCTCTGAGAGGAGCGAGCACCTCCTCGCTCTGAGAGGAGCACCTCGTCCTCGTCCTCGTCTGGCCTCATTAAACATTCTCTGTTTTGCCGGTTGAATCTATTATGGATTTCAAACATCACCTCCCACCTCTCAACACGTCTTGTCCTTGGAGCCCGGGCTGTCTTGCCAGCGTTTCAGCTGTGTAGTCAGAGGGACGTCGGAGGTGGTGGCACAGATGGACGACCTGTTGAGATGTCCTCCAGTCAGGCTTTGTTTGCTGTGTTTGGGCGTCTGTTTTCACTCCTGTCTACTGGCGTTGAAGCTTTGGGGTTTGGGGTCAAACTGGGTAAACCTAGTTTTAGAGCTTGTCTCCAGGAACAGGTTTGGACTGTTCTGATTTGGTCGTCGTCTCCATGGTTTCTAGTGGTGTGTCATCTCAAGTCCTAAACAAGCTCAAACGAAGAAAAGGTCTTTGTTTTCTTCCAAGGTCACTGCAAGCTATTTCCCACACAGCTGTGCAAAATATTAAAGCTCTCATGGCCAAAACTAGTAGTTTTACACAGAGGACATAAGAGGATCATGCATGATAGGATTAAAAGCAGCTTTACATTGTCTATACTGTGTCTGGACCAGGACTGGTGAAGCTTACATTTATGTTCAGGTGCAGGCACCTGCTTGAGGCAGCCACCTAGTGGATATTTATTGGTACTGAACAATTGGTCAACAATCAACATTCTTACAAATCAGTTTTTTCTTGAATGTAAAATTATTTATTTTGCAACACACATATGGTGTGGATAACAGGTGTTTGTCAGTATGCCTACTAGTATCTATGATCTGTCTGGTCTGCTCCATATGTCGGACTACTTTGGTAACTTGGAATTTCATCCATAATGAAGAGCTCTCTCCTCTCCTCTCTCCTCCTCTCCTCTCCTCTCCTCTCCTCCTCTCCTCCCCTCCTCGCCTCTCCCCTCCTCTCCCCTCCTCTACTCTCCTCCCCTCCTCGCCTCTCCCCTCCTCTCCCCTCCTCTCCTCTCCTTTCCCCTCCTCTCCCCTCCTCTCCTCTCCTCTCCTCCTCTCCTCTCCTCCCCCAGCATCTCCTGCTCTCTGTGGCAGAGCTCCAAGAGGAGCTGAGGGCCCACAGGGAGCAGAACAGCCGTCTGCAGCAGGAGGCCTCCAGCTCTCACAGGGACCTCCAGGTGGACCCCCACCAGCAGGAGTGTCGGGGGGGCTTCAGTCCCGTCCACAGCCCCAGACACAGCCCTGCTGGCCTGGGCACCAGCCACAGCCCCAGCCCCGGCTCCAGGCAGAGCCCCAGACAGAGCCCCAGCAACACCTACAACTCCAGACACCACCAAGCAGACATCCAGACCACCAGTCCGGGCTACGGCGTCTCCGTCCCCGGGCAGAGGCACAGCCCAGCCAGCACCTTGGTCGCTGGGCCTCGGGGCAGCTCCAGCCACCTGTACAGCCCCGGACACCCAGGCCCCAGCTCCAGCCCCGCTCACCCCCGCAGCCCCTGCCAGGTCCCCGGGTGCGATGGCTCCTCCTCGCCCCCTCCCAAGGACCTCACGGAGGAGAATTTCAGTCACCTGCAGTCGGAGCACGAGCGGCAGGCGAAGGAGCTCTCCCTCCTGAGGAGGACCATGGAGGAGATGGAGCTGAGGATTGACTCCCAGAAGCAGACCCTGGGGGCCAGGGACGAGTCCATCCAGAGGCTGCTGGAGATGCTGCAGGGGGGCAGGGGACAGAGGCCAGGGGTCGTCTCCATGGCCACGGAGGAGCTCGGCCATCTGGAGGAGGAGAATCTTCACCTGAGAGAGGTGTGTGTCACATTACATCCATACATATTACATGTATATGCCTCTTTTCTTAAGATACGTTTGATCTGTGTGTGTGTGTGTGTGTGTGTGCGTTTTGGTAAAGCCGATAGTTTCCCTTTAAGAAAGTATTTTGAATTTCATAACACCCCCTACTGGAGCTTGCTTGTAAATACATGGTCAACATCCCACCCACAACCCAGACTCAGTAATTGTGTGTGTGTGTGTTCATCAGCGTGTGAAAGCAGAAAGCTGATTTGGTTGTAGTGATCAGCTCAGCAGGTCTTATCAATGGGTCAGATTAGTGCAGAGAGAGATTTAAGCCTGCACTCCTTACTACGCTCTCGCACTGTTCCTGCCTGTGTGCACGTGTGTGTGCACGTGTGTGTGTGTGTGAGTGTTAAAGAGAGTAAAGAGAATAATAGAACAGCTTTTAAATAGGATCCTCTCCAGCTCAGCATGCTGTCGTTTGGAACCTCGTGGTTCATGGAATTGTTTTCTAAAGGTTCTTCTATGGTCCGTACGGGTTCTAGACAAGCCTGTATGCTGGGATTCAGACTCCTCACAATCAGGCTATCCTACCCAGTGTGCGTGTGGTGTGTGGTGTGTGGTGTGTGTGTGTGTGTGTGTGTGTGTGCCGACTGAGGGCTGGGAATAGACAGCTCTCGTCTCCTGGCTCCTGCCATGTTTATTTTTAACTCCTAAATCTTCTTAGTCTTTAATTTCTGACCCAGTGCTGTCACTGAGGGTGTGCTTGTGTTTACAACTTTGATTGAGTGTAGTTTACGTTTGTTTAGCGCTATTGTGGTGTGTGTGTGTGTGTGTGTGTGTGTGGGGGGGGGGTTTGACACGTATGTGACCAGCTTATAGAGCCTTACACCAGGACACGCCCTGTAACCTGTTGCAGTGGCTGATGGGATATTTCCCCTTGCCAGAGGGTTTGGTAACCGCGGCAACTCGGAGCTGCGAGCGTGGGGGTTTGGGCCCATGCTTGGACGCTACAACAGGAGTGTGTGTGTATCTGTGTGTGCACGTGAGTGTGTGTGTGTGTGTGAGTGTGTGTGGGTGTGGGGGGGGCGGGGAGCTTGGTTTTCAGCGTGTGTAGAAGGTGAGTACACACTCTCACTACCAAGATATTTATAACTGTCCATCAGCTTAGCAGAGACACTGGGCGTGCTACATAGAAGGTATGAGAGCGGGAGAGAGAGAGAGAGGGAGAGGGACTGTTTTTCTTGGGTAGAAAAACAGGGTTTGTTTGGATGAATATTAATCTGTGATTAATGAGGGAAAACATGCGGACCGCCCTGATTGAGAAGAGAGGGACTGTTGTCTTCCTCTGCACGTCTGAGCCTGCAGATGGGCTGAAGGAGAGCCTGTGAGAGTGTGTGTGTGTGCGTGCGTGCGTGTGTGCGTGCAAACACCATGTTCACCATGAGTGGCTGTATGGAGCGGTAAGATAGCTAGGTAGCCTAAGTATAGGCACCATGAGTCAAGCCGGAATGCAGTAATTTAGCCTTACACTTACACTTGTCATCGTTAGCAGGGGCGGGGTGACTGTGGCATGGAGGCTTGTTATTAGGGGAGTGGCTACTCTCTGTTCATTTGATTACTTTCAACGGAAACCAGCTCCAACTGCCTCAGATTACTGTTGCCATTACTCCCCTTGAAATTACCTGCCCTGTTTGCTTTAGGACAGGATAATAAATACCTCTAATTTATCCCTCCCTGCACCTTTAATTTTCCTCTTCAGACAAGGGTTGAGGGTAGAGAGAGAGAGGGAGAGAGGGAGAGAGGGGGAGAGGGGGAGAGGGAGGGGGGGGAGGAAGAGGGTTCCTGTAGCTGCTGTTGACCTGTATCAAGTGAAATTAGCACCTCGTTTTTTGTTTATATTATCTTATTTTCCTAATTTGGAATTCCCTGGATGCTCACTGTGGGTGTTTGTGGTCTAGGTCAGAGGGTAGTGTAAGGGTGGATGTGGCTGTATTAGCACAGGATGTTCTGCAGGCCTTCAGAGAAGAAGTTGCAGGGCCGTTCTCTCTCTCTTGTCTTCCATCCATTTCTTTCTGTCTCTGTCTCATTAGTCGACCTGCTAAGGACCTGTGTCAGGGTACTGTGTGTGTGTCTGCTTGTACAGTTGTTTGATCCTTCGGATAGCCGTCCCTGTGCCTCCAACGTACAATGTGCAGCACCAGTGTTGTCCACTGAGGGGCAGTACACCACAAGATATGGCTCGTGAGCCTGCCAGAGAAACATTTCAAGAGCCCAGTGTTGACTGACGGGAGGCCAAAAGCGGTCTAAAAAGAACACAATCGCACGCACGCACATCCACACACCCACCCACACATACACACCCACGCCAACGCACACACACAAAGTCGGAGGCATAAATCTGGGCCTAATCGACTCTCCCCTGCCGCCTGCTCCCAAAAGACCCAGTAATAACAACCGCTCCACTGGCCTGTTCCTGCCCAACCCTGACCTGCTGCCAGTGGCAGAGAAATGAGCTTTAGGAGGCCGCTGCACACACACACACACCCCAGACGCACATACACACCCAGACACACACACCCAGACACACATACACACACACACACACCCCAGACGCACACACACACACACACCCCAGACGCACATACACACCCAGACACACACACACAGACGCACATACACACACACACACCCCCCAGACGCACACACACACATACCCCCCAGACGCACAAACACTCCCAGACACACACACCCCAGACGCACACACACACACACCCCAGACGCACATACACACCCAGACACATACACACAAACCAGGCGCACACACACGTTAACACCCAGACACACACATCCATACCCACACGCAAACACTTACATGTGCACACTCGCAGTCATGCATGCACACGACGCTCGCACACCAACCCATAGATTCACTTTCAGTCACACAAAAGCTTGCATGGAAACACTCATATACATACTGACACTATACTAGTAGAACCAAGGGGAAAAGAGACTGTCAGCCAATTAGAGGAGTGTTGTTGGGCATGAAGGCTGTTGTGTATTTGGAGACGGTTTAGCTAAGGTTGACTGTAGTATGGTCTTGGAGTTATCCCTCCCCTCCTCTCCTCTCCTCTCCTCTGCCCCCCCCCCCCCACACACACACACACACAACACACATGTACACTCACATCCCTGTCTAAGCTGCAGGCTGATAGGCTATCTGATGTGGTTAGTGTAATTGGTCAAAGGCTTGTTGGGCTCTTTAGAAGCTGTCTTCTGATTCGCTGGCCCGAACCTCCACTAACAAACCTTCTCAACTGTCATTAACCCCCCCCCCCCCCCCCACCACCACCACCACCTCCTCCTCGCCACAGACACACACACACAACACGCACACAACACAAACACCAAAGCGCACACACCCAGGGCACTGCATACCCGACACACTCTGCTGATCCCACAGAATGTTTGAGCGGAAAAAGTTTATCGGGACAAAATTACACTCCTCCTCTTCCCCTCTCCCTCTTTTCGCCTCCTCCATCCATCCATCCATCCATCCAGGGTGCTCTGTCCAACTCTGGCCGTTTCACACAGTCTCTGTCCTTTTGAAAGCACGCTTAAAAGTCAATGACTTGATAGACTCACACACTATTTGTACACTGGGGGCTAGACCTTTAAGAAAATATACAAAGCTCAGGGCAGTGTTTTTCCCCTCCTCCATCTGGGTTTCTGATTGGTCAGTGTGTGCTTCTCTGTGTGTGTGATGAATGTGACACCAGTGCCTCGGGGCTGTAGTTGAACCTTTCGACCATTTCCTTTGTTTGGGGATCCTGGCAGTCATTGATATAAAGTTACTTTTGATCCTATTCATTCCATATGCCCAGCGCTTTGACACATATGGAGAGAGAGAGACGCTTTGATGACTCGCTGTCTTTGATGACTTCATTTCCCTTTAGTGGGGCAGCATTGAAACGTAGACACCCTTATGATGTCTTTATGAGGAGAGAGCACACGCACATGGACACACATTAACCATCTATGTTTCGCCACTCCACACACACAGCAAAGAAGTACACACACACACTCATACACACTCTAGGATAGTGTGTTGTTATTGTGCCCATACACCCACCCACACACACACACACACACACACACACACACACACACACACACACACACACACACACACACACACCCACACCCACACACACACACACACACAAACACACAAACACACCCATAGTGGATGTGTTTGATACGATGCTTTAATGCATCAGAATGTGTGCGTGTGTCGGTGTGTGTGTATGTTCCTGCTAATGATCGTCTGATGTTTTTCCTTATGTCATTCTGTCTGATATTCTGATCATCCTGTCATTGGGTCTCCTCCATGTCTGTCTATCCCATTGGGCAAAGAGGCGGTGTTCATCGTCAAGCAGCGGCTTGAAGGTAGAGTCATGATCTCCAGCCTCCTGCCTTCTGCATAAAATTACATTATTTTGCTTCTAGCATTAAGCTTGTATATTATAGCCTTTCCCCCTCCAGCTTCTAGCTTCTAGCCTCCAGCCTCTAGCTTCTAGTCTCCAGCCTCTAGCTTCTAGCCTCCAGCCTCTAGCTTCTAGCCTCCAGTCTCTAGCTTCTAGCCTCCAGCCTCTAGCTCCAGTCTCTAGCTTCTAGCCTCCAGCCTCTAGCTTCTAAAAATCTACACAAGAAAATCTTCCACGATAACGATGATACGTTTATGAGATGTATTTTTGATACAGTTATTTTGTTATCCGTTTTTCTTTACCTACAAAAATACTACAATAATACAATCGTTTAGCAAATTAAAAAATTCCACCTGCCTGGTGGTAAATATTTAGCCACAAAAACTTGAATATTCATAAACCGTGCAACAGAAAACAAAAGTAACGCAATCGGTAACGAGATGAACATTTTGACACTTTTCATGTCTACTTAGGCTACTACTAAAAACTGGGGGAATAGTTTGCTAATAGTAATACATAGGCTTATCTACAGTAGTAGGCAATGCGCATCGCAAGCACACTCATCCACTGAGTAGTGTGAGATAATAGTATTTACATTTAGTCATTTTAGCAGACGCTCTTATCCAGAGCGACTTACAGTAAGTACAGGGACATTCCCCCGAGGCAAGTAGTGTGAAGTGCCTTACCCAAGGACACAACGTCATGTGGCATGGGCCAGGAATCGAACCAGCGACCTTCTGGTTACTAGCCCGATTCTCTAACCGCTCAGCCACCTGACTCCCTGGTGCCTTGCTGATAGGAAGCATACGAATTAACCTGGTTTCTTTAGAGGTTCTGTCTAAAGAGAATACTTTTAAAACTGTAAATTGTTATTATTAAATATTTAGGCCCCATTGTGATAATAATGGACATCGATCGATGTAAAAAGTTATTGTGAAAAAAAATATTGGCCATATCGCCCAGCCCTGCCTCTAGCTTGTAGCCTCTAGCTTGTAGCCTCTAGCTTGTAGCCTCTAGCTTGTAGCCTCTAGCTTGTAGCCTCTAGCTTTCAGAACTTAAACTCTGGCTTCCTTACATAGACACTAGTTGTTGTTCTAGTTCTTGTGGGAGACTAAACGTACTGTGATAACTTGGTTTAGACAACCCATAATACTTTCTTTTTCACTTTTGACAACAGTAGTTGTCTTTTTCACTATTTTATACGAGCATATTAATCAAATAGATTACTTCCCGGGACAAGTATATACTGTTCTTTGAACTGGTGCATGTGGACACCATCTTATGTGTCAGTGTTGACATCAATTATTAATAGTCGAAGCTTGGCGATAGCGCATGTGCTTGCAGAAAGTGTTGCTAAGCGAGAGCTTTAGTGTGTTAGACATAGAGAGAACGACAGAGAGGGGGATGGCAAGAGAGACAGAACATTGAGAGATTGTAGCACGAGTAGCTTCAGTCAGGCACCCTAGCTGCAGCAGCTCTAACGAGGGCTTACGGTCGCTCAGGGAGACGTAGGAGCAGAAGAAGCTGGAGGAGGAGAGTGCGCCTCACAGAGACAAAGACAGAAGTCTCTGGAACAGAGCGAGACAGGAAGAGATCCATACAGTAGCTGCAGAGAAGAGAGAGCTAGTGACTTTCCAGCGTGTGTGTGTGTGTGTGTGAGAGAGAGAGAGAGATAGAGAGAGATAGAGAGGTGGTGAGAAGATGATGAATCGTCAGGCTTACTTCTACCGTGTTCCTCCTCAGGAGTTGCACAGGAGGAACCAGCTCCAAGCAGACCCGACCAAGACCAAGGCCCTGCAGACTGTCATTGATATGAAGGTAGGCCTCACACCTCAGAGCAGCCCACTACATGCTATCCTCAGCTTGTCCCATACCGATACACTCACACACACACACACACACACACACAGCCTGCCCGCTCAACAACCCATACACACACACCAAAATTCAGAATTCATTATTGATCGATACTGGTATGATCAAGAATATGTTATCCGTTGACCTGCCACTGATCTAGAATCTGCACACAGATCTGTCCTACTTTATTGTACTACAGGTCAGTAGTTCATCCAGACTGTGATATCAGTTTCATACAGAAACCTTGTCAATTATTGATAATCATTCTAGTGTAAGGAGAGCATGGCTTATTCTACCATCAAATTCAGGAAGGATCTAATTGCAAACATTCGCACATTCGCACACACACTCACACAAACATACTGTCCAAACACACACACACACACACAAACATACTGTACAAACACACACATGTCAAGTGTGTACAGAGGCCATTCCCAGGGTCCATATTGGTCCATGCAGAGTTGAACACTTACTCAATTTGTTTCAAATGTCACATATGGAAGCTTTCTCTCTCATCCTGACTCTTTGAAGTGAGTGGAAGCTGTGAAAAATGCACTCCGCATGTGTGCACACGCGCGCGCACGTGCACGCGCACACACATACGCACACATGCACATACGCACACACACACGCATACATGCACACACACACACACACACGCATACATGCAGTCAGCACACGTTTCCACAAACGTGGATGTTTTACTGCTAAACCACAGTTATTTTTCACACACCCTCTGTGATTTGTCCACCCATTAGCAAACTGCATGTGTTAGAATAGAATGTGTGCAGTGTTGTAAAGGCATGCTTGCTTGGGTCTGCTTGAAACTGTATTTCACTGGTGCATCGTAGCATTCCAGAGCTAGACACATAGCCAGACACAGTCAGGCAGAGGCATGTACACAGATACAAGAAGAGGGATAGTTTAACGTGTGTGTGTGTCTGTTATTGAGCTAATTATATGTTGTCACGTTGTACGTTTAAAAGTGTGCTGTTGTGTGTCAGTTGTGTTGTGATGCTGTGCGTGTGTGGGTTTTGTACTGTGCTGAATTGTGTATGTTTGTCGTGTGATTTCAGACGACAGCGCCCCCTTTCTGTTTTGATCCTGATGTTATCTGGCAGGTACAGTAAGAGTGGCCGTTTTGAATGACTCTTCTTCCCTCTCCTCTGTTCTCCTCTCATCTCCCCTTCCCTCCTCTCCTCTCACAATTATTCCTATGAATAACTGTGGCCTGCGTATAGTGTGTGCCGGGAGGGGTGGGGGCGTTGATGTCAGGGGATATAATAAAGGTCAGATGCTTGCCTTCTGCCTGTGGTCTCTGCCTCATGGCATCATACAGCCTGCTTCCATTTATTCAATTACCAGTGCCTCTCCTCCAAGGGTTACCGTTCCATGTATGTCTGGTCCTATGGAGCAGAACAACTTCAGGGACGTGCCCTGCTCCATTCCCTCATAGACAGGAAAAAAACAAAAACATACTGTATACAGTACAAATGCACTCAGGATGGTGTACCTAGTGATCTGTTCCAGAGGCCGCACTGTAATGCAATACTGCATTACAGTATTGCATACAGGAGGCCTCAGTTTACACTGCTAAAGAAGGCAGAAGAATTCGCTTGTCTATTACAAGCAACAGCTCAGCTCAGATTCATTACGGTGGTTGGCAACAGCATTTAGATACACGACCTACGGGTGGTCCAACTAGTAACAAACTATCATGTGCAGTGCTCACGTTAGCATCTATGTACTGGACCCTAGACCTACAGGAAAGTGTCATTTTAGCTGGTTAGCTTAGCCCTCTTGACCCCATGACTATCCTTGTTCCCTTTGCTGCTTTCAGGTAAATGCTGTGTCACAAAGTCGTCTTCTTTCTCTGTCCCCACCTCCTTTGCAACGCATGACTTGTCTTTCGAAACCGTATCCACCAAAACTCCTCTTGACTCCGCATGACCATTCAAAACAAACCATTGAGTGGATAGCTGTTTATAGGTAGCTCCAGGCATGCTAAGATCCCCACGGAAAACCCTAGAACACAAACCGGGTTTACATCAACGACGACAGAGTGTCAGAGAGAGAGAGCCTCTCTGACAGTGTGTGACATCTGTGGCTTCTCCTGGTGGTGGTTTGGTGCAGGACACCAAGATCTCCTCCCTGGAGCGGAACATCAGAGACCTGGAGGACGAGGTCCAGATGTTAAAGACGGGCGGCCTGCTCCACCCAGACGACCGCCACGAGGAGCTGAAGCACGTGGAGCTCTACAAAAGCCACTCCAAGTTCATGAAGACCAAGGTAGAACATTCCGGGTGGTTCTTCTGCTCCGGCATGCGTGTGAGCTCCTCGGGTCCTTCTCCTCAGATCTCTGCTGCGTGTGTGCATGCTTTTTGAAACGGCACCTCGCGACTCCCGAGTTCTTACAGGACAATGTGGAACTTCAAAGGGACTGCGCAGTGCATGGTTGTGTTTAGCGGAACAAGAATTATGACTTGAAGTTCACGTTCTCTCTGTGTGTGTGCTGCTCTCCTCTGCATGTTTGTGAAGGAGGAAGGTCATGGGAATAGGCTTTCGCTGCATGGCTTTAGTCTGGTTGATTTGAAGGTGTTTTGCCTACTGTTTTCTCCTTGTCGCATTCTTAAGTGTTCATGTTCATGCTGTGGTTCTGTAAAGGTGTTCTGCTCAGAACTGTGAGACCTGTTTGCCATGACCCAAATGCAGTCTCAACAACAACGCTTTTATCCTAAAGGGGGATTTGAACCTGGAACATCTTGCTTTGCAGTCAAATGGTCTACCACTGAGCTATAACCCCACAGGATTAGAGACACGTTGATTCAGTCTTGCCGTTACACAGCTCTCTGATGCACTTCCTGCTTGGTGTGATTGTCCTGATGGAACAAACTGGTATCCCCTGACGATAAAGGGTGTCACTTTACCTCACTTCCTTTGGCCAGCAGGAAGCTGGCATTTCACAGCACCCGGGTCAGGTTTCGTCTGCCCTGAAGTTCTGTAGCTCTATGTTGGTTTATTCATAAGTAGTGCGAGCACACACACACACATACAAACACATACACACTTGTACACACACACACACACACACACACACACACACACACACACACATGTAGATGAATAGGTAGATGTAGCCTGTGCAGAGGGTGTGTTTGACAGTGAGGTGTAGGGTTTCATAGACTTCATAGCTCTGTCTGAGTGTCTGTGATGGCCAGGCTCGTCGAGTAGCGTTTCATGTGAGAATGTTTCTCTTTGGTTAGTTAATGGCGCTCTTTGTAAGCCCCATTTGTCAATGCATTGGGGAAGTTCCTGATGCAATCACAAAAGGATGTTTTTATGAATGGAGCCTTGACAGATGACCGTGAGCTTACAACAGCAGAGGAAAGAGCTCTCTCCTCACTGGAACGTTCTGGAATGATATACATCACTGTGACGGCTAGGGTTTGGTCTCGGAGGCCTCGTCTTTCTGCAAGCGTATACGCACACACATACACTCACTCATACACACACACACATGCACACGGATATACCATAATGAGGTGGACCCTCTCAGGTACTTCATTTTTGTCTGACCCATATGTCAGCTACACACACACACACACACACACACTGCCACAGTCACGTCTCTCTCATGGCATCTGTCGTCTGCAGTATCTTCCAGGGGGCTGTTCTTTCAGCACCAGGCCAGGGTGGTGCTGAACACGGGGGGTGGAGGGGCGGAATGAGTTGAGAAGAGGAGAGGAGGAGGAGGACAGGAGTCCCAGGCCTCTCTGGTTTTCCATCATCCCTTTCAGGTGTTTGGTCTGTTGTCCCAGTGGGAAGAACATCAGTTAGGGTTTAAACTAATGTAATTACATGGCTATTCCTATGTAACTACATAGTTGTACTAAATAAGCTTTTGTAGTAACAAAGTAATCATTGTACATCTAAAGTGTTGACTTTAAATGTATTAAAATCATTTGTTGGTTTAAAGGAGAGTTGAGTCATCCAAAGATTTAAAAGGGGCATCCTGGCCATTCATTTTCTAGAGTCAGTCAGAAAGATCTCTTGTATTATTTAACTGAAAAACCGGAATGTTTATTCATTCCTGCAAAGCCTGTTTCACTCAGCCATTTGTAAACACGTCTTCAAACCCAAGTGTTTAGTCTCTGGAGGGCTGTTAGTCAGCAGTTTCACCTAGCTTAGCGGTTGTTGTGTTCTTGTGTTTTTGTTTCTTCAGGACAAACTCTCGTCCAGTGTCCCAGTGTCTTCCAGGGCTGCCCCCCCACGCCACTTAGACCCCACCCTCCTCCTCTACCAGCAACCTTGGATAGCACACCGCCCAGAAGTACTCCCTCTCATGCCTCCTCCCTCGCTCTCTTTCACTCTCCTCTGTCTTCAGTTCTATCACTCACCTGCTGCATCTCCCGTCTCTACTTTTCTTCTTCTACAGTTCTTCTTTCACTCGCTAGTCCACGTGCTAGTCCTGTCCTCTTCTTCTCCTCTCCTTATTGGTCCAGTTCTGGCTCAGAATTTTCCCTTTCATGACGTGTTCTTTTGTCGAGCGCCACAATTAAGAAATCTTCCCTCCAAATCAGCCTCTTGAATTTTTTGGCACCAGTGAACGCAGATGATAATCTCCTGCACATACCGAACCCTCTCGAAAAGACAGAAAAAAAAAGAACATGGGGTCAGAACCCCCCCTTCCCCCTGCACGTACACACATACACAAACACACACACACACAAACATACACACTTACACAAATGGCCCATTTGATTTCCTTTGTGGTTTTCGGTGCTGGTCTTGCAAATCTTTTCCCTTCAGTTGCACCATTTCTAAACCAATCAACAGCCTGCCAGATATCAGAGTGTAGCATTGCCCCCTCATAACTCTTGTTCTTCCTCTGAGTGTTTCTCCTGCTCTCCAGTTGGCTGTTGGGATGCAGGGGCTCTACAGGGTCTCCGGAGAGGCTTTGCAGGGGCTTCACAGGGGCCAGTGGCAGGACTGGGACTGGACAAGACTAGGGCTGACTGTGTTGCACAGAAGAGCATTTTTGGGGCACCTTCACAGCTATGATACAGAGGAAATCCTACATTACATCAGAGGAATCCAAGATCATACTAATATGTCTGCCTCCAGATCTTTGCATTAGACTGAATACCATCTCAGGGTAATCAGAAAGGATCAGTTCAATCGATCAACTCTATCATGAGTTGTCCTAAAACCATATATTTGTAATCATTCGAATGCGAGTTGTTTTGTACGGTATCTGTACGATCTGTAAGATCATCCATCTGAGTAGGTTTTACCCGTATTTCAGTATTTCTCGACCTTTGGTTCTGTTCAGGGAGTGTGTGATGAGAACACCCTCACTGTGAGCATGAGGAGCAACAGGAACACAGACCTCTTCTACTTGGTCTTTCCCACTCCCTAAACTGAGCATCAGAGGAGATATAGGAGGTATCCGGCTGAAGGTGGCTCCACTGTGGCCTGCAGGGTGCATGCTTGGTACCGTGTGTGGGTGTGCGCTCAAGCAGAGGGACCTGCATGCTGTGTTCACCAGGTCTGAAGGGGTTGGTTCATATCCATTCATGGATGCTAGCCTGTTTGCTAACGCTGTGTGTGTGCGTGTGTGGGGTTGGTTCATATCCATTCAGGGATGCTAGCCTGTTTGCTAACGCTGTGTGTGTGCGTGTGTGGGGTTGGTTCATATCCATTCAGGGATGCTAGCCTGTTTGCTAACGCTGTGTGTGTGCGTGTGTGGGGTTGGTTCATATCCATTCAGGGATGCTAGCCTGTTTGCTAACGCTGTGTGTGTGCGTGTGTGGGGTTGGTTCATATCCATTCAGGGATGCTAGCCTGTTTGCTAACGCTGTGTGTGTGCGTGTGTGGGGTTGGTTCATATCCATTCAGGGATGCTAGCCTGTTTGCTAACGCTGTGTGTGTGCGTGTGTGCTGTGTAATCTACAGATAGACCAACAGAAGCAGGAACTGAACAAGAAAGAATCGGACATGCAGGCCTTGCAGACCAAGCTGGAGACGTTGACCAATCAGAATTCGGATTGCAAACAACACATTGACGTGCTGAAGGAGTCTCTTAACGCCAAGGAGCAGCGATCATCCACGCTGCAGACTGAGGTGAGTCTAACACACACACACACAAAGTACATACACACAGACACACACATTATTGTTCTCTCTCTCTCTCTCTCTCTCTCTCTCTCTCTCTCTCTCTCTCTCTAAATGGGTATCCTGCCGACTAACTCGCCCCGCCAGGGAGAGAGGCAGATAGAAACTGGCAGCGTTTTCATCTCTGTCTTTTGAAGTTCTGAACTCTGTGGGTCTAATGATTTTATCAGTCACACAGCCATAGGGGGTGGTAGGGGGTGTGTTAGTGTGTGTGTGTGTGTGTGTGTGTGTGGGGAGGGTGGCGGTTAGCATTTTTCTGCAAACTTCTCTAGAGTTTGGAACCAATACTTTAGACGGCTTCATGTTGAGCAGTGGAGGAGCGTCTCACTAACGATGTCCACTCTTCATTACAGGAAGCAATTTGGGCCAAAATTAGGTCTAATTGTCTGTACATGTGCAAAGAATGTTTGGCCCATGGGTAAGGGGAATATATCTCACTCAAGAAATTGGCATTTTCTGGGTGGTGTGTGTCAGTGTGCATGGAGTTTGTTCTCTGTGTGTTTATGTATGAGTATGTGTGTGTGTCTATGGGAGTGTGTGTGTGTGTCTTAGAAGGGTTAATGTATAACAGAGCACAACACACCTGACACTCGACACTATCCTGACATGGCCATCTCCTCTCTTCCTCCAAGATGCTGGCATAGGAGCCCTCGTAACTGGATCTGCCATTCCTACACACGCACACACACACGCACGCACACCCAAACATACAGACACACACAACACACACACACACACAGCCTGTCAGTCCCGATTGCAGTGCGCTCGTCTCCGGCCCTCTGTGCTCTGCTCTCCTTGATGTGGCATGTGCCTCCTGGCCCGGGGAAGGCTTGGGTTTCCTGACTAGGAGAGTTAAGGAGGGTTAAGTGGCTAAAGGATGAGCCTGTAAAGTGGTGGAGCTCTTTACCCCCCCAACTGCCCCCCCCCCCCCCCCGCCCGCCCCCTCACCAAAACCACAGCCCCGCCCCCCCCCCCCCCTGCATTCCTCCTCCACCTCTGTCACTCAGCCAGGCGGAGACGACAGGCTTTCTCACGGTGTGCCTCGGACTCTGACCCCCTCCGCCCCCCCTCCCGCTCTCCTCCAGCACCCGCCTCCTCGTTACCATGACGATGTTACCCCTCCATCTTTCCCCTCCCTCCTTCCTTCCCTCCGTCTCTCTTTGCCCGTCTTGTTTCCTTTCCCATCCCTGATTCCCCCCCCCCCTACATTTGCACACTGTGTGTGTGTGTATAGTTGAGTGTGTGTGTATATGTACTGTATGTTTATATGTGTGTGTATACATCTACTTGTGTGTGTGTCTTCCAGAGATCCACTCTTGAATAGCCTTCATGTTGGAAACAAAAGAGGAGCAGGGCTGGGAACAGAGGAGGCAGTGTGCGAGAGAGGGATGAGAGAATGGAAGGGCATTTATGTGTCAGTCCAAGCTCAGGACAGCTCTCTAAAGAGGGCTGATTGAATCCATCTCTCGATTACTGGAAAATTTGAAAAATGATGTGTGTGTGTGTCTGCATGTGATCTGTGTGAAAGCATTTTGCAGTTAATACCAGCAGTAATGTAACCCTTTAATAGCTTGGTGTCACCCTATCCTCAGGAGAGCAGAGTGGTGAAATGATACACCCCCGATCAGGTAACCTATAACAGGCCTCCCTACATATTTAACCAGCCAATGGGAGAGTGACAGGAAGTTGGGCTGACACGGATTCACTGTGGTAGCGTGCACTAAAGTTGCCATACTACCAACTCTAGCTTTTAAATGGAGATGAATAAGTTCCTTTTTCTGGAATATTATCTGTTTTTGTCTGTTTGAAAGCATAAAGAGATATTAGATAAAGAGAAGACATGTATGTAACTCTGAATGAGGGAGTTCAGTTTTCATGGAACATCACCCGTTTTATGATTTGGTTCCTCTCCTGGTTCCTCTCCTGGTTCCTCTCCCTTGCTCTCCTTGTTCCTCTCGTGGTTCCTCTCCCTTGCTTTCCTTGTTCCTCTCCCGGTTCCTCTCCCTTGGTTGCTCTCCTGGTTCCTGTCCTTGTTCCTCTCCTGGTTCCTCTCCTGATTCCTGGATGGTCCTCTGCTCTCTCTCTCTGATGGATGTCCTGGAGAGGTAGTGAGTCGTGAAGGAGCTGTGGACTCTCCACCGCACGGCCTGAACCCCGCTGAGCTCTGTTCCTGTCTCCCTCCCCCGCTTCTGAAGCTCTCTCTCTCACTCTCCTTCCCTTTCTTTTTCTCCTCTGTCTCTCCCTCTCTCTCTCTCCCTCTCTCTCTTTCTCACTCTCTCTCTTCTGCTCTGTCTCTTTCTCACCTGCAGGCCATTGTCCTGCAGGTGAGAAGTAGTCAGCACTGAAAAGGTTCAAACAGTCGCCACAAACAGAGCACTGAAATCTGGAAAGGCACCCAAACGTCTCATTTAGCTGACCACCCTGACCTGGCATGACTTTGCCACGACCCTGATTTGAACCGTCGGTTTTCGAAGCAGACGATGACCTCATCTGAACCCGTTTGACCGCTGTCACCAGTCCTGGGGCCCGGCCCGTGTTCCCTGGTTGCGTCCGTGTGGTTTGGGACACGGCGCTAGCAGAGCCCCCCAGAACAAACATGGCGCAGTCCAAAGTAAAGACCCCGCGTGTTCTGGAGAGACCATGTGGAAAACCCATAAAGACGAGTTATAGGGGTCAGAGGGAGGAGGAGATATTTAATGGTTTACACAGAGTGAGAAGTAAACATGCGCGAGCGCAAACACACACACACCATGCCCACATACACATACAGGACACTGGGACACCAGAGGAGATAACAGCAGCTGACATTAGGTAACATCAAGTGACCGGGGCATGATGATATTTAGGTAGCAGGTGTGTGGTTTTCACTCCTCTGCAGAGGAGGAGAGGAGAGGCGAGGAGGGGATGGGAGGGGAGGAGAGGAGAGGAGAGGAGAGGAGAGGAGAGGGGAGGAGAGCAGAGCAGAGCAGAGCAGAGCAGAGGAGAGGATAGGAGAGGAGGAGAGCAGAGCAGAGGAGAGGAGAGGAGGAGAGCACATTCAGATATGACCCTTCAAGGCACTGTCAGTCAGCTCCCCTCCTCCTCTCCCATCCTCTCCTCTCCTCCTCTCCCCTCCCCTCCCCTCCTCCCCTCCTCCTCTCCTCTCCCCTCCCCTCCCCTCCCCTCCTCCCCTCCTCCTCTCTTCCCCTCCTCCCCTCCCCTCCTCCCCTCCTCCTCTCCTCCCCTCCTCCCCTCCTCCTCTCCCCTCCCCTCCTCCTCTTCTCCCCTCCTCCCCTCCTCCTCTCCTCCCCTCCCCTCTCCCCTCTCCTACCCTCCTCTCTTCTGTTTATTTTTGCCTGAGGGTCTCTCTCAGCTTCATCTGGCCTCTCTGAGGGCCAGTGTGCATCACTTAGCCCTCTGTTGACATGTGGTAGCAATTTCAGACCCAAGTTCTCAAAAATCAACATAAACACACACGCACGCACACACACACATTCGCATGGCTCATACTCGGGCTTGCATCTTGATATAATACAGTGTGGTTGTCATGTACATACGTACAGTAAATTAGACTAGTGTAGTGTAGCGTACAGTGCACAGTAACAGTGTGTTTTACTGCTCAGGGAGTCTGAAGGACATATTTTGATACTGACAATGTTTTCCCTCTACTCAACTATCTTTACTGATGATGATGAAGTTTCTTGCTATGATGTGAAATCTAAAACGCCATGTGAGGCGGTATGAAGAGTGGGGGGTTACACCGTGGTAGACTGAGGAAGGCTGACGGAGAGAAAAACAGGACCGGAGGAGAGAAGAGAGAGGAGCAGTCATTCATCCCTCATAAATCACCTGCAGGTCAACATGGCTTCCCTCTCAGACGCTTCTAATGTGCTGCCGGCCCTTTAAGAATTACAGTCATGAACTTTAATAGAGGACTGCTGTTGGTCCCAAACATCCAGAGAGACTTAACGTCCCAGGGGAACACTCCGGAAGAGGTCCCCAGGGAAAACCCCTTTCTCATGTTTGGTTTTCTACACACACGCATGAACGGACACACTTATACGTGTCAGTCTGCCTGTTTATAGTATGCTGTGTGTTTTTGTGTGTGTGTGTGTGTGTGTGTGTGATGTTTCTGGATGATGCCGGCATACAGACAAACAGAAAAAAAATTGGATGCACCGTATCTATGTGACTGGCTCTGTTTTCCACATGCTGAAAACAGGACGTAGTAACTGGCCCTGAGGGCTTGGAATGATCAGGAAAAATAATCAAAGAGGGAACAAGTGTTAATGAGCGAGAACGCCTGTAGTGTCTTTCGCTTTGTGTGTGTGTGCGCGTGGTGTGTGCGTGTACGTGTGTGTGTGTTCTTGGTGGGGGAATGTTATCTCTCCGATGGAAGCTGTAATGATGATAAATGAGTTCTTAATAAAGGATGAGGCCATTCTGTGGTTATATTTAAGAGTTTAGTAGAGAGAATCCATCCGCTGCAGCTTAAGAAAGTAGAACTGCTCCTCTAGCTGCTTACCTTAATGTAGGGTGCAGCTTGATTTCACTGAGATAGAAAACCCAACCTGGCATAAAAAAATGCGGAATCGTTGACTGATGGGTGTTTACTCAGTGCAAGCATTTAAAGCTGATTCAGAAAGCAAGTGTGTGTGTGTCTGTGTGGGTGGCTGTAGTCTTGTCTGTGTGCGATCCTTCCCTGCTCTTGTCTCAGTGCCTGTGGGCAGACATCTGGGTTGCCAAGCGTGTGTGTGTGTGCATGCCTTGGTGCGTGTTTGGGTGGGTGTGCATGTGTGGGTGACTGTTGCCTGTGCGTGTGTGTGTGTATCGGGGCATGTGTATGTGTGTGTTTCTGGGTGTGTGTGATGAGCTTGAGCTAGGATCTCTGTCCTACCGCCTTCCAGTACAGTGAGGGCTGGCCATCCCTGGTCTCCCCCTCTGTCCCTGAGATCCGGTCCAGACCTCCCTCCTGGTCGGAGCCTGGCTGCTCTGCTGACACATCTCCTCAGAGCAGGCCCGCCCTGGCCCCGGGAAACAGACAGCCCTCATATCCGCTCAGATCACCGCTCAGATCACCGCTCAGATCACCGCTCAGATCACTCCAAACCCCTCTGACATCATGTCTAATTGGTCACTTCAGGTGTGGAGGAAATCTGTAGTGTGTGTGTGGAGACACCTGGGTTTGCCAAAAGTGTGAGTCAAGATCAGGGGTCCTGAGACAGCCACAGTGGCCAGCCCAGCCCTGGCCTGTAGGCGTCCAGTGATATGCCTGACTACGTGTGCAGAGTGAGCTCACCCCTGGGCTGGGCTGGAACACACCTGGCCCATCTCGACTGCAGAACACTTAAGCCAGTGGTTGAATGCGGTCATTCATACTCGACCTCTTTGATGAAGTGTCAAAGGTAGGACTCCCACTGCAATAGTAACACAGATGGTCTCTTCCTGTCATCTGTTTCCTCCCTCCCTCCCTCCCTCCCTCCCTCCCTCCCTCCCTCCCTCCCTCCCTCCCTCCCTCCCTCCCTCCCTCCCTCCCTCCCTCCCTCCCTCCCTCCCTCCCTCCCTCCCTCCCTCCCTCCCTCCCTCCCTCCCTCCCTCCCTCCCTCCCTCCCTCCACTCCCACCACTTGTAGAACTAAGAGAAAATATACAACCGCAATTTGTGAAAAACTACCTTGTAAACCAGAATAATCCATTTAATTTTACAACAGATTCATTCAAATAAATATTCCTTAATAGCTGCCTTATGCTGTCAGTCCTGAGCCATGGGGAGCTGAATACCTCCCACAGTGGTCTGTAGCATTATCAAGATCTACTCATCAGAAACGCACATATCCTCAGTTTTAACTTTCTTCAGTTCAACTCACTTTATAAACCTTCTTTTTGAATGTTCTCAATAAAAGGTAATGGACTAAAAATGTGTACGCAAGCCCTGTGTCTCATACATAGGTGGCTTGTTGCTTTTTTCAGAGGAGGTAAGATTTAACAGAGTTCCGATTACACTGTAATCTCCAGAACATCTGTGTAAGTAGGCTACACAGACCAGCCAAGAAGAGCCTAGTTTATATAATGTTTACTGAGGCCTTACTGAGTCTAAACTGAGTCTAAACTGACTCCTTATTGAGTCTCTACCCAGTCTTAACTGGGTCTAAACTGACTCCTTATTGAGTCGTTACAGAGTCTTAACTGGGTCTTACAGTTACTGCGGTCTGCTCATGGTCTTTGGTTCTGTCTCTGGGACTGTGGTCTCCTTAAATGGTCTCTAAGGTTGTTTTTTTGCGGCTCCCAAGCCGACACAAAGGTTTGTAGCTCTCCTCCATCTGACTGTCAGAAAAATCTTTTATGATGAAACTTGAAGCAGAAAAAGGGAGGTGAACGCAAGCAGAGACACTGTTTTCTTTAAAGCTGTTTAACTTAGCAAACCCATGTCCAAAACCCAGATCTGACTGTTACTAGGGGTTAGGGTGCGAGGTGGAGTGAATGTGTGTGCGAACCTGTGTATAGGTGTGTGTGTGTGTGCGTGTGTGTTTGTGCATGTGTGTGTGCTGGCCTGTGTATGGTTATTTTGAGTGTGTGTGTAAATGCACATGTGTCTGACCAAGTTCATTTGGGGAAGAAAAAAAAATCCTCCCATTGCCAAGAATTAATAGTTTTGCAACCACGAAATCTTGAAAACATATCAAGGCCTTTTTAAATGATATGGTGTCGAGTGAGGGTCTGGAAAGCTTCTGCTGGGGTTTGGGGAGAGATAGGTCGATGGATGTGTTTTTAATTCATCTATGCATATCAGGAACGCCTCAATGCAATCTCCCCTGGCCCCCTTAAGACTCAGACCCAGCCAAACTGGAAATACCGGGCTCTCCCTTTTTCCTGATCCTCCTTCATTCTCGACTTCTCTCCCTACTTTTCTTTTGTCTCTCTTCCCCCTCATCTCTCCTCCCATCAGTCTCCCTCTCTCTTTCTCTCTCCCTCTCTCTTTCTCTCTCCCTCCCTCCCTCTTTCTCTCCCTCTCTACCTCTGTGAAACCTGGTAATTACAAAACAGACTGCTCCATAACAAGCCAAACAAGTCCCCCGTTGCCCTGGAGACGGCAGGAGTTGTGTGTTGACTGTTGTCTCTCCCTCTCACACACTATCTCTCAGGGCAGTGGCATGCTGGGAAGTGTAGGCCCCAAAAACATCCTGACTCGGGACTGGAGGTTTGGGAGGATTCATCCCCCCATGACATCAGCCTGCCTCTCCCTGGGAAGCAGGCCTTCTCATGGGAAGAGCAGAGGTCATGAAGGAGAGAGGAAGGGAGGGAGAGAGAAAGGAAGGGAGGGAGGGAGGAAGGGAGAGATAGAGGAAGGGAGGGGGAGAGCAGAAGGGAGAGATAGAGGAAGAGAGAGAGAGATAGAGGAAGGGATTGGGAGAAGAAGGGAGGGAGGGAGAGAGGAAGGGATGGGAGAAGAAGGGAGGGAGGGAGAGAGGAAGGGATGGGGAGAGAAAGAGACAAAAAGAGGGGTGGAAATGCCAGTGGAGCAGCCCGTTACTTCCCAGCCAATCTCTTTCTGCAAGGCAGGCCTTCTTTCCTTGAGAGAGAGCTTGGCTTATTTTGTGAAACCGCTGTCAATCAAACTGAAGCTGGAGGAAAGCACGGAGGTTCTGACAAGAGTTGGGGGATTTGTTTTTCATATTTGAATGTATTTTATGTTCCATATTGCAGCTTGGAGACAAAGGGATAGGAGAAAGAGAGAGAAGGTGGTGATGAAGGAAGCCAGAGGTCTATCACCTGTTGTGTGTTGTATATCCATCATCTCAGCATGTAACCACATATCCTGGATCCTAGTCCCAGTTTAGAGAAGAGCCTTTTCAAGTCCAGCATAGGGGATGACAGGAGCCTCAACATGCTGCATGGATCACACCAGCTGTGGGAGGTCCTCTCTCTCTCTCTCTCTCTCTCTCTCTCTCTCTCTCTCTCTCTCTCTCTCTCTTTCTCTCTCACTTTCCCTCCCTCCTTCCCTCCCTCCCTCCCAGTTATCAGCCGGTGTCTCAGTCACCCAGTGTGTGCAGTAAGTGTTATCATTGAGTCTCTCCAGTATCACAGCTTAGCCAGCGTCAGCCCAGCCTACAGACAGGGATATCCTGTTAGCTGGCGCTCAAAACATTCTTTCTAAATTGCTCTTCACCAGGTGAGAGGAGATTAGTCACACACACACGCACACAAATGCATGCACGCACGTGCGCATACATGCATAGGTAGGCACATGCACACATACACACACCTACAGAATTATTGGTGTCACTAGAGTGTGTGTGGGTGCCTGGGAGAGAGTGAGAGGAGAGAAGGGAGGACAGAGTGCAGCTCAGTACTGGGGCCTGGGCCGCTGCCAGGACAGCAACATGAGAGAAATACTTGACCATTCTACACCTGGGGGGGCCTGGGGGGGGCTGGGGGGGGCTGGGGGGGGGCTGGGGGGGCCTGGGACACCCTGGCCTCCCTTCTGCTAATGGCTCTGAGTGGCGCGCTGTGTCTGTGGCCTGTGGCATGTAATATCTCCACCTACTTTCTCTATTCACACTCTTTTACACGCACACACAGGCACACTCATACATACACATGCACTCTCTCACGCACACACACACGCTGATGGAAACTGTCTGCAATCTCCAAAGTAAAACGTAATTTTCTTCACGTAGCATCATTGAAACAATGCAGTTGTTTATGTGTACGTGTTTTTTTCATGTGATTGGAGATCTTTCTCTTCCTCTCTCTTTCTCTCTTTTTTCTTCTCTCTTTCTCTGACTCTCAGTATCTCCATCTCTGCTCTCTCTTCCTCTCTCTTTTTCTTCTCTCTTTCTCTTTCTCCCTTCCTCTCTATCTTTAGTAGTCTTGTAAACTGCCTCCAGGATGATAGCTTGTGGTGTTTGGAGCCTACATCAAACCTGAGAGCTTTTTCACACCGTCTCCCCCGAGTCCACCTGCGGCTCGTTAAAATGACTGTTAACGAGCTAACTCTCTCTCTCTCACACACACGCACACACACACACACACACAGGCTCTCTCTCTCACACACATACTCATACACATTCTCTCTCAGACACACATTCATACTGTACGCACACACACACACACACACACACAGCTCTGGGGTCACCTGGGTGTACTCTCCACCCTGGTAAGAGACGCTGGAAATGTAATCAGGTGTTGGGAGTGCAACAGTGGAGCACAGAGTATTTGACGGCCAGCTAATGTGTGTGTGTGTGTGTGTGAGTGTGTGTGAGTGTGCACGTCGTGTCAAGCCAGGCAACGTGTTAGAGCCGTGATAAATGTCCAATAACAGGCAGTGGAGTGAGCTCAGACGACTCTAACATGGCCACCTGGTGCCAGCAGGGTGTAGTGTGTGAGTGTGAGCTGTCCTGGACGGCTGATATACAGCCAAGCAGCCTACATCGGTGTGTCACACCACTCATATATCCCCAAAAACAACCCTGGAACCATCTCGCCCCTAACTCTCTTTTATGGCTCCACACACAGTGGCTTCTACCAGTGCTGATGCGGGATAGGCTGGAGTTCAGTGCTTCTACCAGTGCTGAGTAATGCGGGAGATAGGCTGGAGTTCAGTGGCTTCTACCAGTGCTGATGCGTGATAGGCTGGAGTTCAGTGCTTCTACCAGTGCTGATGCGGGATAGGCTGGAGTTCAGTGCTTCTACCAGTGCTGATGCGGGATAGGCTGGAGTTCAGTGCTTCTACCAGTGCTGATGCGGGGATAGGCTGGAGTTCAGTGCAGCACTGGAGGGTGGGGGGGGAGGAGGAGGAGGACGACGACACTTCCAACACTTCCACCATTCAGAAACAAGTGGATTCAGATGAACAGGGGACAGAAGACCGGAGACTGTGTTAACTTACTGAGCTAAAGGTCCCGGTTGTCTGTTGTAGTGTCTGGTGGCGTGGGCAGTAGTGTATGTGCCGTGTACCATGAAGGCTGGGTACTATAAGCCTAACCTCGGGTCTCCCTCTTTATCTCTGCGTGTGTCGTGTGTGTATGACGTGCTAATGTGTGTGTGTGTGCGTGTCCCAGGTGGACGCGTTGCGAGTGCGTCTGGAGGAGAAGGAGGCGTTCCTGACCAAGAAGACCAAGCAGCTGCAGGAGGTGACGGAGGAGAAGAGCACGCTGGCTGGGGAGATCCGGGACATGAAGGACATGCTGGACGTCAAGGAGAGGAAGGTCACCGTGCTGCAGAAGAAGGTGCGTGTGGGAGTGTGTGTGTGTGTGTTAGGTTACTCACTGCAGTGTCAGAGTAGAGCTCCTGCTCACCCATATATCATTCATATAAACACTCACACACACACACACACACATTAGGCTTCAGATGCCTTAATGACTTTTAGAAGGTTAACTCCCTCAGACGGCCCCCTGCCCACCTGTGGTGTGTGTGTGTGTAACCCCAGCCTCTATGGACCAATTACACACACACACACACACACACACACACACACACACACACACACACACACACACACACACACACACACACACACGTAAAGGTCCTTCTCTACTTCCTCTCTAGTCTTTAAATGAGACCTCTATCCTCCCTTGCTGTGTTTAATGAAGAGACTTGGAGTTCATATACCATACAAGCAGTGGGCACTCACACAGTGTGAGTGAGTGTGTGTGTGTGTGTGTGGACTAAAGGTACACACATGTCATTATGTATATGCTTTATATAGGGTTATAAGTGTGTGTGTATGAGAGTGTGTGTTCTGAGTTTTTTGAGTTGTGTGCGGATTCTGGGGTCATTGTCATTAAAGTTGGACCTTTAGCTTCCCTCCCAGTGGTGCTTAATGAGCTGTTGTCTCTCATCAAGAGAGGACTCTCTCTTTCACTCCATACTCTCTCTGTCTCTCCTCTCTCTTTCTCATTCTCTAGAAGTGTGTGTGCATGCCTGTGTGGATATGTGAGTGTGTGTGTGTGTGTGTGTGTGTGTGTGTGTGTGTGTGTGGGGATGTGTATGTGCGTGTAGTATGGAGGTGTACGTGTGTGTGTGTGTGTGTGTGTGGAAAAGCATCCAGGCTGTTCTCACGGTGACTGACTAGCTCTCCTGGGGGTAGGTGCTTTTTTCCAGACTGTAATTTGCTGGACTTCCTCTTCAATCTGCACCTGCAGAGAGAGAGAGAGAGAGAGAGAGAGAGAGAGAGAGTGTGAGAGAGTGTGTGAGAGAGTGAGAGAGAGAGAGAGAGAGAGAGAGAGAGAGAGAGAGAGAGAGAGAGAGAGAGAGAGAGAGAGAGAGAGAGAGAGAGAGAGTGTGTGAGAGAGTGAGAGAGAGAGTGAGGAGAGAGAGAGAGAGAGAGAGAGAGAGAGAGAGAGAGAGAGAGAGAGAGAGAGAGAGAGAGAGAGAGAGAGTGTTCCTGTCTAAGTGTGTGTTCGTATCTAAACATTCTCATCCCAGAAGGTAGCCTTTACTCCAAGCAAGATCCACCCGACAGGTCACAATTCGAGATGATTTGAAAAAAAGTCTACATGAGTAGAACAGGAGATGTTTTAGAAGTGGGATGAATAGCAGCAGGCTGTGCAGGAGTTCCTGGACCTGTAGGTGCTTCTGGGTGCAGGAGTTCCTGGACCTGTAGGTGCTTCTGGGTGCAGGAGTTCCTGGACCTGTAGGTGCTTCTGGCTGCAGGAGTTCCTGGACCTGTAGGTGCTTCTGGTTGCAGGAGTTCCTGGACCTGTAGGTGCTTCTGGGTGCAGGAGTTCCTGGACCTGTAGGTGCTTCTGGCTGCAGGAGTTCCTGGACCTGTAGGTGCTTCTGGGTGCAGGAGTTCCTGGACCTGTAGGTGCTTCTGGCTGCAGGAGTTCCTGGACCTGTAGGTGCTTCTGAGTGCAGAAACAGCCGAGGCCCAGTCAGATTTACAGTAGCAGGTGTTCCCTCACGTTACTCCCATAGCAAACCCTAAGCTCCAGCGCCGTGCTCTGATTGGTTTACCAAGCTTCCTGTTTCCCAGGAGTCCCTTGAGGGCTATAACTTACAGTGGGGTCCCCAGGGGGAGGGGCCAGGGGAAAGACTGGAGTCAACCTTTCAGTTTCCTCCCTGGCTCTCAGGTTGTTAAGTCATAGCTACCCTTTGGTGTGTGTGTGTGTGTGTCTATGAATGTGCCACTGCAGAGAGCATTTTTCTAGTGTGTCCTTGTAGACAAGCTTAGTTTGGACTTGTAGGGTAGCTGGAGCAGGGTTGGATTACCTGCCTACACTGATCTGATGTCTGTTTTACGAGCCCTTACAAATAGGTGGATTTATGACTGCGGCAGGGGAAGCTGATCCCAGACCTGTGCCAGTAGTAGTCAGAGGAGGAAAAAGTACACGCATCCTGCACTCAAGTAGAAGTACAGATATGTTTAAAAAGGCTCTGGTCTTGAAGTGAAGTTGAAGTGATGACTTTTTGACACCGACAATTTCGAACATCTCCCTCATTATGGCCATGGATGATCAGGAATGTCTCGATTCTCAGTCATGTCAACATCGCTAACTCCCTGTCTCATCCATAACGTACCTTAAAAAACACTCAACACGACAATTTTTTTTCTTCGAAAAAAGGTTTCACTAAAAAAGTTTGAATCATTTTAGAGTATTTGATGACGACTCTACTTTACTCTATTGTGCTCTACTCTACTCTGATCGCTCCATCTCTGAGCTGAGCTATCAGCGGTGTGGGTGAGCCCTGCAGAAGTGTGTCCTCCTACTGAGACTGTCAATATCTATACCAGATACACACACACACACACACACACAGACTCACACACACACACACACACACAGACTCACACACACACACACACACACACACACACACACACACACACACACACACACACACACACACAGACTCACACACACACACACACACACAGACTCACACACACACACACACACACACACACACACACACGCACACACACAGAGGTACAGGAAAATAAGAATGCACTTGCACGTACACACGGTCATTTGTGTCATGTGAGGCCGAACACGCACGTCCACACACACGTCCACACACACACTCAAACACGCCCACACACACAGACACACACACACTCAAACACGCCCACACACACAGACACACACATCCTCCTGAATAAGTGTCAGGGAGATGATGCATCTGTTTGTAGAAGCGTCAGGCTCTGTCGTTTCCCTGGAGACGGCCGGGCCCACACGCCCACCCAGAGTGTGTGCCGGTGATGACACGGTGTGATGACAAGCCGTGCGTGCCTGTGTGTGTGTGTGTGTGTGTGGCCGTGTCTGGGTGAGAGCATCTGTACAGAGCAGTCTCTGACCGGAGGAGTCATTTTTTTCAGTCTAGTGATTTAAGAGGAAAAACACATTGATGGATCTGAGCGCAGGGTGATATTATTGTGCAATATTGGACTGGGCTGTACAAAAATCTAGTTTTTGCTCAACCACATGGGACATTATGTTTCTTGAAAATGGTCTTACACATATATATATATATATATATTTGATTAAATGTAGATGCATGCATTATACAGACATTTCTTTTGATTGTTGTCTGCAGTTAGCTAGCTTGTTGTTGGTGCCTGTTGGTGTGGCTGTTACCAACGGAAACAGAGAAGGGAGAGAAAGACAAATGGAACATTCTAGAAGTTAAGGCACTGCTCCCATGGCAAATCTTTTAAAACTGAGAATTAATACTCTCAATCAGTCATGCCATGAAATCTAACATTTCACGTTAGAAAATCAATTTATGTGATTGTGACACACCATTAAAAAGTTATTAGACAATATATAGAATTAAATGATAGTGATTAGCTCAACTTATGTAATGCCTGTATGTCAGTGTAAATGTGTGTGTAACGTGCGCGTTTTTGTGCGTTTCCGTATACATGCTTGTGTGTGTGTGTGTGTTACCATTTGCCTCAACACAGTTTATACGGTAGACGGTCTCCAGGGCCAGCCTGTCCATGATGTCATAGCTTTACTTTGGGTCCACAGAGTGATCACAATCTCTAAAGGTTCGATTGGGCCCAGAAAAAATGGAAAAAAAATGGCCGTTGTGCAACGCGGAGAGTGCGTGTCAGCAACCTGTGTGGACGTTTCAATTTGACGTAGCAGAAATCACAACAGTGGAGGCTCTGTTCAACCCCTGGCTTTCAAAACCATGACCAATGCATAATGATTCATTTATTTATTTATTTGTTCATTTGGGTTATTTTGGGGGATAGGGGGGGTTGGGGGGGTGTAGGTGCAGGAGAGACACAACTAGTGAGTTGTGGTTTTGGGTTTTGGCATGCATGTGTTATTCATGTTCAAACATTGTGGCTTTTATTTCCATCCATATTCATGCTGAGCAGAGAGCAGTCTTTGGAAGTATAGTATCCCCTATCAAATTCCCCTCTATAGTAGCTACCGCTGCTAGTACAGAAATATTCTGTTTCGTTTGGTTGGGTCTGACCTGTGTGGTGGATGTGTTGGTACATACACAGAGCTCTCTGTGTGGGTTTGCTCGTGTCTACCAGATGGAACAGACTCCTGGGATTGTGTCTCTGTCTCGACTGTGTCCCTCTGTCCGCGCTCGCTTGCTTTGGTCTGGTATGAAGTGAATAAAACAAGCGCTGTCAATCCCTAACTTCCTCCATAACCCACCAGACACCTAACGAGTCAACTACAGAAAAGCCCTTCAGAACTTCACCCACCAACTGCTCAGCAACAGTAGAGTACCTTTCTATTATCCTAATCCCTCTTCCCACCCTCCTCTCTCTCTCTCTCTCTCTCTCTCTCTCTCTCTCTCTCTCTCTCTCTCTCTCGCTCTCTCTCTCTCTCTCTCTCTCTCTCTCTCTCTCTCTCTCTCTCCTCTCTCTCTCTCTCTCTCTCTCTTCTTCCCCCCATCTCTCCCCTCACCCTCTCCTCTCTCCCTGATCTCTCCATTCACCAGAGTCCCCAGTCCCAGTACAGCCCTGTCAGTGTTGAGCCTAATACATATG